>NC_135803.1:63442667-63676591 GCF_964213995.1 Mustelus asterias | reverse complement strand
AGGGAGGGGGTCAAGAGGAGGGAGGGGTCAAGAGGAGGGAGGGGGTCAAGAGGAGGGAGGGGTCAAGAGGAGCGAATGGAGGGGTCAAGAGGAGGGAGGGGGTCAAGAGGAGGGAGGGGGTCAAGAGGAGGGAGGGGGTCAAGAGGAGGGAGGGGGTCAAGAGGAGGGAGGGGGTCAAGAGGAGGGAGGGGTCAAGAGGAGGGAGGGAGTCAAGAGGAGGGAGGGGGTCAAGTGGAGGGAGGGGGTCAAGAGGAGGGAGGGGGTCAAGAGGAGGGAGGGGGTCAAGAGGAGGGAGGGGGTCAAGAGGAGGGAGGGGGTCAAGAGGAGGGAGGGGGTCAAGAGGAGGGAGGGGGTCAAGAGGAGGGAGGGGGTCAAGAGGAGGGAGGGGGTCAAGAGGAGGGAGGGGTCAAGAGGAAGGAGGGGGTCAAGAGGAGGGAGGGGGTCAAGAGGAGGGAGGGGGTCAAGGGGTAGAAGGAGGAAGGGAGGGGGTAGAAGGAGGAAGGGAGGGGGTAGAAGGAGGAAGGGAGGGGGTAGAAGGGGGAAGGGAGGGGGTAGAAGGGGGAAGGGAGGGGGTAGAAGGGGGAAGGGAGGGTGTAGAAGGGGGAAGGGAGGGGGTAGGAAGAGGGAGGGGGTAGGAGGAGGAAGGGAGGGGGTAGAAGGAGGAATGGAGGGGGTAGTAGGAGGTTGGGCAGCCAGGAAGGGCAGGTTGGGATCGAGGGCTGGTGGGATGGGTGCGGATTGGGTGGACTGGTGGGAGTCATGGTGGACTGGCATCACAGAGGACAGGGGGACGGATGGGCAGCTCTGAGAGAGAGCCTAACTTTGGCTCGAAGAGGAAATCTCCAGGGTTAACCCCATTGTGAAAGTCAGTTCAAGGATTAGTAGTTTTCCAGTTAGAAAAGGGAAAAGGAAGCAAGCCATCGGGAGCTGGGAATAGTTTTGGACTGGTTCCTGGAGAATGAAATCTCCACTTTAGGGACAGAGTAATGTATAACCAAGGATAGCTGGTTTTGGTTGTTTGAAAGTTAAATGGCAGATCTTTTCACTACTTTATTTGCCTACAAAAATATTGTTTAGTCATTAAGTAAAAACAGAAAAAATATTTGGATAAACACTTGAAATATCATAACATTCAAGCATACAGGACAAGTGCAAGAAAATGGGATTATGCAACACCTTATTCAGCACCTCTGAGGGCTCATATTAAGCAACATTCATAGGTAGGTTTCTTTTGTCAATGTGCTGACAACCCCTCAAAATAGTATTAAATTTGTTAGACATAACTCTGCAATCCACATTTCTTGGTTTAAAAATACTGCTTGAAATAACTTTTAAGAGATATGATTCACAATAATGTCACACTACAGTTCAGAAGTGCAAATACAAAGCCAAAATCAGAAAATTTGTTTACAAAATATACACAGATAGCATTTATAAATTTTTTGTTAATGTATAGTCCTAATAGGAGTATTGCAACTTCGCTTAAATTGCATTAAATATGCAGATTACAAAAGCACCATGATGCAGATAAAAGCAGTATTGTGAAGTTGCTTTCTCAGCTATGCAGAGATTAGAATAAAGAAATAATTTAGAATATGAAGCAAATTTCCTCAATAATTGGACTATAGGTGTCAACGCTAAGTTTTGTTACTTGCCTTCTGTCCGCCTCTTGTTAAGTGGTGGACGCCCTTTCTTACTGCGTATTGAGGAAGCTTTACTACTGCTGCCTCCACTGATCACCGACATCCTATCATCCTCCCCACCAGTAAGCAAGGAGTTGCGATAGGAAATCAGAGGCAGCCATATGTCCTCTCTTCGTTCCATCATCTGTTCTGACATGAATTTCTCTAGGTATGCATGACTAAAGAAAGCACAACATAATAACTGAGCAACAAAAAGGACAACACAAGTGAAAATTTTATTTCTGACAATATTGCACATAGGCACAGAATACATTTTCTTTTGATTTCTAAGACGACGCTGGTCTTTCCACTCGACAATCTCTGGACTCTCTGATCTCTACGTGGTTTCTGGATTAGTCACAAGCTTACTGGTCAACCATTCCTCTCATCTGTTCAAATCATTTCCTTTGCATCTGAGATGCCAATGTTGCTGTTCCATGTTTATGTTTTATATACGAATACTATACAATATGTAAGAATATGTAGTCCCCTGCTTAAGAAAAATGAGTAATAATTTTACTTGTAAGAATGCATTTATAGTATCTTGGGTTTTAAAACATTTTTTATTCTTAAAAAGGTGAATAAAACAACACGACAGAAACAAGGACTAAAGTTATTTATAGCACTAGTTTCGAAATATATTCATCTATATTTTACTTACACAGTCTTTTTGTCCTGTCGCAAAAGTTTAGACGAGAATTCACCAAGAATCTCAAGGAAGGCAAGATTTGGTGGTGGGTATTCTGGTCCATTTGGGTTTGGATATTTAAAGGCAAATTCTATGCCATCCCTGTAGTAATAGACAAATATTTGCTAGAAACAGTGTACAGGGCTAGGTTTTAAAGCAACAGGTCTTATAATTCAAGCAGATCACTAATGTAGGAGAAATTGTTCAAAGACATTTCTGCTGACCACCTAATTAATGCTCATTTTGCAAAATATACAGAGTATATTTTGGGGGAAAACTTTCAGATAAAGAGTAAAGAACAGTGCAGCACAGGAACAGGCTCTTCGACCCTCCAAGCCTGCGCCAATCATGATGCCTGCCTAAACTAAAACCATATGCATTTACGGAGTCCGTATCCTTCCATTCCCATCCTATTCATGTATTTGTCCAGATGCCCCTTAAATCTGCTATTGTACTTGCTCCCACCACCTCCCCAGGCAGCGCGTTCCAGACATTCACCACCCTCTGGGTGTAAAGAAACTTGCCTTGTACATCTCCTCTAAACTTTTCCCATGCACTTTAAACCTATGCCCCATAGTACTTGACTTTTCTACCCTAGGAAAGAGCATCTGATTATCCACTCTGTACCATGCCACCCAATCTTGTAAATCTCTATCAGGTCACCCCTCAACCTCCGTTGTTCCAGCGAGAACAAACTAAGTTTATCCAACCTCTCCTCATAGCTGATACCCTCCAGACCAGACAACATCCTGGTAAATCTCTTCTGTACCCTCTCCAAAGCATCCACATTCTTCTGATAATGTGGCAACCAGATTGTACACAATATAAACTATACCCTAAACAGTAAAATTCTTAACAAAGTGGAGAGTTTTAGGAGTAAAATTGACAAATCTTTAAATGTGGCAGTTCAGGTAGAAAAGAACAGTTAAAAATGTCAAATGGTATTATGGACTTTATATATAGGGGAAGGAATTTTAAATATTAAAAAGTGATGTTGAACTTTCACAACACCTATATCATGTTTATGTATCATGTACTCCATTATAGGAAAGATATCACAGCATGTAACACAAAAGACGTACATTAGCCATGCTAAATTCTCCCTCAGTGTACTCAAACAAACGCTGGAGTGTGGCAACTAGGGGGTTTTCACAGTAACTTCACTGCTGTGTTAATGTAAGCCTACTTGTGACAATAATAAATAAACTTTAAAACTTTAATCAAGGAAGGGTCACCAAAATTATACCAGGAACAAGTGGTTATGGTTACGCAGGAAGATTCAAAAATGGGCTTACAGGGGGAATCCAATAAAGAATTTCAGAATTATGAAAGATTCATATACATGGATTTTAGTAAGGCATTTGATAAGGTCCCCCATGGTCGGCTTATGATGAAAGTGAGGTGGTGTGGGATAGAGGGAAAGTTGGCCGATTGGATAGGTAACTGGTATCTGATCGAAGACAGGGTGGTGGTGGATGGAAAATTTTCGGATTGGAGGCAGGTTGCTAGCAGAGTGCCACAGGGATCAGTGCTTGGTCCTCTGCTCTTTGTGATTTTTATTAATGACTTAGAGGAGGGGGCTGAAGGGTGGATCAGTAAATTTGCTGATGACACCAAGATTGGTGGAGTAGTGGATGAGGTGGAGGGCTGTTGTAGGCTGCAAAGAGACATAGATAGAATGCAAAGCTGGGCTGAAAAATGGCAAATGGAGTTTAACCCTGATAAATGTGAGGTGATTCATTTTGGTAGGACTAATTTAAATGTGGATTACAGGGTCAAAGGTAGGGTTCTGAAGACTGTGGAGGAACAGAGAGATCTTGGGGTCTATATCCACAGATCTCTAAAGGTTGCCACTCAAGTGGATAGAGCTGTGAAGGCCTATAGTGTGTTAGCTTTTATTAACAGGGGGTTGGAGTTTAAGAGCCGTGGGGTTATGCTGCAACTGTACAGGACCTTGGTGAGACCACATTTGGAATAGTGTGTGCAGTTCTGGTCACCTCACTATAAGAAGGATGTGGAAGCGCTGGAAAGAGTGCAGAGGAGATTTACCAGGATGCTGCCTGGTTTGGAGGGTTGGTCTTATGAGGAAAGGTTGAGGGAGCTAGGGCTGTTCTCTCTGGAGCGGAGGAGGCTGAGGGGAGACTTGATAGAGGTTTATAAAATGATGAAGGGGATAGATAGAGTGAACGTTCAACGTTACAAGGGGGCATAACTATAGGGTTCGTGGTGGGAGATATAGGAAGGATATCAGAGGTAGGTTCTTTACGCAGAGAGTGATTGGGGTGTGGAATGGACTGCCTGCAGTGATAGTGGAGTCAGACACTTTAGGAACATTTAAGCGGTTATTGGATCGGCACATGGAGCACACCAGGATGATAGGGAGTGGGATAGCTTGATCTTGGTTTCAGATAAAGCTCGGCACAACATCGTGGGCCGAAGGGCCTGTTCTGTGCTGTACTGTTCTATGTTCTACTGTTCTATGTTCTAAGATGATAAAACTGTGAAAAACTGATTCCATTGATTGGCAAATCAGAATGAAGGGGTGCAGAGTTCAGAAGGGGTTCACTAAACCTGCTCCAAATAGCATCTGACAGTGCTTTTATAAAGTATGATCTTGATGTTGCAGTACTTATAATATTGTGCTGCTACTCACTTGTGTAAGGTAGCAACAGCTTCTCTTGTCTTGATCTGATCCAGACCAAACGTGAGGGCAAACCGACGAGCAAGCTCTTTAATACCACTGACATGGGCTGATGACCTGTCAAGGTTAGGACCTTGCTCCTGGACAAGCTCATTGAAGAGCTAAAACAAAATAAGTGAAAGTTAGTACTTCACTTAACTAAACGTCACTCAAAAATAAGTTGCTGCTTGATGTTGAACATTAGAAATTTCTCACCTGCTGTAAACTGAGAATAAGCGTCTTGGCACATTGAATTTTGTCGATTTGTCTGGTTTTACTTAACGTCTCCTTTATGATGTCACCGTAGTCATTGTAATACTGTTTTTAAAAGTGCATAAAACATGACAACATGCTGACTTTAGATTATAGTCCCTCATATTACTTTTTTTTCTAGGATATTTATAATTTCCAATATTTCAACTAACACAAAACTTATTTCTTATCAGCAGCACATAGACTAATACTGTATTACCTAGTGGAGCAGACTGTTAATTCAACATGCATTGTTTAAATTGAACAAGTTAGCCTTAAAAAAAGTGGCTCCCTTGAAGTTTATTTACTAATGGCACAGTCCAGTGAGACAGTAAACCTCATGGATAAGTGGTTACAAGCTCGATTCACAGTTTGTATTAAGTTCGTTGATCTCAAGCAGTGTGAAAACTGGGCACAATTTTCCTGAGCTAGAGAGAGAAGACTCGGGTTCATGTTCCTGACTGCTGTCCAATGAGTTCTGATGGAACATGCGCATAGGCAATGAGAGATTAGCTCAGGATCAGGAATTACTCTCATGTCATTATGGTTTAAGGTCTTTTCGATGCTCAGACAAGGAAAACAGTGCTTGGACAAAGCATTGGAAAATATCTATTGTCTTGGAATCATACCCAAACAGAAATAAATGCCTACAAGAAAGAAGCATGCAGTAAAGCTAAAAAGAAAACTACCAATAAGTTAAATTTATTTGATCTACAAAGTACTTAATTCTATTTGAAAAATAAGCAATTTTCTGTTCTTTCAAATTACCTTCATATAGTGCTTGAAAATGTCTGCTGCAGCATTCATATCCACAACATCATAAATTATAAGCTTGCAAAAACCTGCCAAGAGGTTTCTTCTTTTATGAAGGGCCTCAATTTTGTTGGCTTCATCCTCCTCATCTCCTTCTGCACGCAAGAAAAACATGATAACAATTTATATTGTTAAAATGGCAGCCTCAGACTTGAACAGTAGGAGGCATCAACTACATCTATACAGTTAACCATATAACTCCATTGTTTTTCTCAAATTAAAACTTTAACTCATTTGAAATCTATTGCAACAGTTCCACTGCTAGTGCTGTTAATGTAGGTTATTTTTAAATGTCATTTATGTTATGTGGTCATAAAAATAAAAATCCTGGCACCTTTAAATAATATTACAATCTAGATACTGCTAGATTCTGTTCGGGTACTAATCAGAAACCCCAAGGCATATTACGAAGCCAGACTAGACCCCAATAGTTTTTCTATTTTAGCATTATTGAGAGGATAAGATGTTTTACTCAAGGTGTGATTCTACTGACAAACTAGGAAGCTTTTATCAAAACTAACTTTATTTAACAATACAGTTTAACTATAACAAATGAATCAGCATAACATTTAAGATTTGAACAATACTTAAACATGGCAAGATACTTCTTAACTGCTAACCTATCTCTCAGTTCCAATTCAAGCAATTTTCCTCTTACAGCCTTAAAACTCCTCCTCAAAATCAGTTAGCAAAAACCTTATGAGCTTATCCTTGTTAATAGTCCTAGAGCTTTCTGAACACCTCTGGAGAGAGAGAGAGATACCTTTCTTCTGACAGCCCCAAACAACAACCTCCAGAGAAAGAGAGAGAGACAGAGGATAACTCTTGCTTCTTTTAGAACTAGGCAGCAACAGCATGTACCTCTAAACACTCTCTCTCCTGCAAGCTTAGCTCTGCCCATTAAAACATGACTCTCTATCATCCTAATCAAAACCCTAGTCTGAAACCCCAGGGAAAAGCCCAAGTCAACACAAATGCATTAATTCAGATTAAACAGACATCCTATTAGCTAAAATTAATCATTAGCTTGCATTCTCAGCACTTGAGCTGCCTGTTGCCCAAACAAATTGGCACGCTGTAAAACAGAGCTGAATTTTAAACATATCCCTTACAAGAAACATGATATGAATACATTTCTTAAAGGCACTGTATTATCACAGTTGAGTATGATAAATTATGCCAATCTGGTTAATTGACTATAACAAAAACTGAACATTCTCCAACAAATCAAATCAATTTTAGGTGAGTGCAGAAATTTACTTTCATGTGGACAGCCTTACCCATGCTCTGGTTCTCCTCATCTTGATCAATAAATACGTGATCCATTACAAAGCTGAGCAACTCTGATTGTAGTCCAGTGTCTGGACTGTAAACAATTGGTTTGAGCCCATCTCTGCCACCAGTTGTCAATTGGTGACTGAATATCATAAGGAGATCGCAAAGCAACATGAATGCCTACAATATGAGAAACAAAATCTTGAAAATGCAGAGTTCTACAGTTCATATTGAAATGACATAGCTTGGAATCAATGTCTTAGCTAGATTCAACATGTCTCAAAATGTCATTCATTTCTACTGAAAATAATTTTTGCGGAAGCAAAAACTTAAACAATAATCGTCACAATCCTTTCTTAGCATTTATTTTACGTGGTGCCAGGGAACTTCAGGGTAAGTGCTACTTAAACCATGTTGAATAGTCCACCAATTTACCATTATTACTTACAGAAAATACCATATACACAACTTGATACAATTATCTACCTGCTCTTTGACAGAAGGGTTGACGTTTGTCAAACAGTGCTGACAGACGATACAAAATGCTTTCAATGTTTTTCTCAAGCCCAGTTGTTCCTCCTGGAAGAGATTTTTTTTAATAGTTGTGTTTATTAATTTATAACCAAATGTAAAGATACTCACATAAAGCTAATGCTCAACAAAAATGACATTAAGTCTATTATTTTTATTTTGCAAGGTGTATTACATTAACATTGCATATTCCACATAGCTAATAAGTTTGTACCAATACAAAAATGTTTCCGGTTTACCTTCCAGTTACTATCGGTAGCACAAGTATGAGAATGGCTCAGTGTAACATACCAATTAAGAAAAACTACCACAGAGTTCTACTGAGCACATGCATTCCAGAACATATATTCCTGTCAGCTGTTGCTCATTTTGCTCCTTTAGCACCTTCCCTATTAGTTTAATTCTGATTTAAAATCTCCCGTCTACCCCTGCCGTCTTCAAGATTAAATCAACAAAGCCATAAAGCCAGCATTGAGACTTGTTATTCAAATAACCAGTGCTAGGGGAGCAGCGTACATTTAATCAGTTGCTGTATTTGGGGTTGCTCCATACAGCTCTTCCAGCATTGCAATATTTAAATGGAATCTATTTCTACTAACTTCAGATTAGACTCCAGCAACTGACATAAACATGAAAATAGTCAACTAAAAAGAAATACTGCAAGAAAAAAAATCGAATCCTACAATGTAAGGATGGACTGCAGTGTTGCATGGTGGCACAGTGGTTAGCACTGCTGCCTCACAGCGCCAGGGACCTGGGTTCGATACGGCTTGGGTCACTGTCTGTGTGGGGTCTGCAAGTTCTCCCCGTGTCTGCGTGGGTTTCCTCTGGGTGCTCCGGTTTCCTCCCACAGTCCGAAAGATGTGCTGGTTAGGTGCACTGGCCATGCTAAATTCTCCCTCAGGGAACCCAAACAGGTGCCGGAGTGTGGCGGCTAGGGGATTTTCACAGTAACTTCATTGCAGTGTTAATGTAAGCCTACTTGTGACATTAATAAATAAATTTTAAATATTACAGCTCTGGAATGGCAGGACATTTATAATTTAAAGGTTTAGCCATATGGTGAGTCAGGTACACCACTGACCACAGTTAACTAAAACAACAACTGAACTTCAGTGAAACAGGATCTAAATTGTCCATTCCATGAACAAGCAGAAGAGAAAATAAACAGAACTTAGAATGCTGTATTCTTTCCCAGCACTTCAAAAAGGTAGATTTTCCCATCCCATTCAAACTTGCTTTCCTCAAGCTTTTAAAGCATGAGTCTGCTATCATCTAATGGCTATTTCCTGACTTAAATCATCTGGGCTTTAACCATTTTCAACCTTGGTGGCGTCCTGCATCATGGGCCTTGTCCCTTAATAATGGTTTCTCAAGTAATTATTTTTCCTTTAGGATAAAATCTCTACACAGAGGACTTGCAATCACAGGTTAACCTTTAAATGAACAAGTGGCTTTGCAATGAAGTAACATAAATTGTAGACTATCACCATGTGACTATCGTCACTTTGAAAATCACTTTTCCCCAACTTGCCTTGAGCATGATTAAAGTTACATTTTAAGAAGTTACCTGGTTAAGACCCTGTGTAAGTACAGCCACCACTGTAAATGAGGAAATTGTCCCTTTAGTAGAGTGATGGCAATATCTAATGCATAAGATTTACAAACTAGAAAGCCGCTTTTTAATGGCAGGACAGATTTACTTCCTTATAGAACATGAATAATGAACTCTCAAATGGTGGAGTTATTTTAAGTGTAATGGGATCCACAGAAAAACAAAGAATTGAAGATCTTTTCCAATCAAACTAGAACAATGCACCCAAAAGTAAACAACTACTTCCAATAGGGACTTCCAATCTGAAGTACTTCTGCCCAGAAACACCACTGATCTACCATCAGTTTAGAAATACAAATACTATCATACTTCAATATAATTGGACATGATACTTAGGGGGGTGAAAAGTTATATACATCATGTGCAAATGATAGTCTTAGATGGTACCTATATATAGATAAAGGGTATAAACTTTGTCTGACTGGATGAAATTGAAAGATTTGCCACACTTTCCAACCTCTTGTTTCTAGCACAATTCCAGTTCTTTTAAATTTGTAATGAGTTTTTTCTAAATCAATGGCATTAATATTGCTGATGTTAGATTGTTTCCTCACCTTCGTTGGGGAACCTTCTGCTATCTTGACAAGCTGCCACAGAATTGAGTAATGACAGCACTGGAGCGCCTGGACCACTATCTAGACCAGTAAAATAAACAGAGTAGCAATAATTATGCTTGAGCAGCCCAATGGGTAGGAAGCAAAGCATCAAAAACAGCTCAAGAATTTCCCAATTGGAAAATGAAATGATGTACTGCACAAAAAATATATTAGGCAGTAAAAAGTCTATAGCTACTGGGGATTCGTTAAACAAGATCTTAAAGAACAAGCAAATATATATGCAGTTTAAAAGTATGACAAGAACATTTCTGCTGGTTTTTCTGATGCCAACTTGTCCAATTCAAACTTGGTGCTATAAACACCTTACACACATTTGAACACTTAAGCTATTGGAAAACCAGCAGATACAACATTCGCCTACTTTGAAAACTCTTAATTAAATCTGCACAGTGAAAAAATATGTAGTTTTCATAAATTAAGTGCATGAGTAAAGTTTTTTTAATGCTTTGGAGAAATTGTTACCTGTTCTGGCATAGATCCAAGTTCAATCCCACTTTTTAAAAGCCTGTAGCAGTTTCCAAACAACTCCCATTTTGTAAGATCATGAGCACTAATAGAAAGAAAATTAGTCATGACAGTTTTCTTGCATAAACCAGGCTTTTCATGTTCAGTATTCTTCCTGTAACATTCCATGCAGCAAAAAGGTTAAAATTAAACACACTTTTGTGCAATGGAACAATGTGATCTAGACTTTTGTTTCTCAATACTGAGATCTGCCATTAGTTATTCAATGCACAACGAGTGGAGTTAAAATAAACCATGAAGTTCCAAACAAAGTAGCAACTAAGCAGAAACTTGATTTGTAATCAACTACTATACAATGGTGCGACTAACTTAAAGAAAAAATTGTGAAATAGAATCATGCTCAACTATTTCTATCATGAAATGCAGCCTACAAATCAGTGCTATAGAAATTAAAGTAATTAATTTTAATAAAATCTTTGGTAATGAGTAAATGTGAAGGAGAAACAAATCTCAAAATGAGTAAGTATGGAATGCAGAATTTATTACACTTTTTTCATGCCTGTAACACCATCAGAACAGTATTTCTATAAGAAATAATCTGAAACAAGTGAATATTAAGAGACTAAGGCGGGATTTTCCAAGCCTGTTCATGGCAGGCGGCATGGTAGGCGGAAGCAGAAATTATCACAAGAATGCCAAAAGTTTGGTTTTACAGAGTAATAAAACTAGGTCACGGTTGTACAATCCAGCTGTTAATGACAGACCGCATTTTCCACTGCAGAATGTCAAGAAGATCATTTCAATATTTTTGCATGTCTCTTCACTGGAATCATCCCTCATGCCCTCTAATTGCATGCTGAACCATCAGGCAAGTCAGCATGCAATTAGAATGATGTGTTTCACATGATACAGGCGATATGCATCTGGTGACTTGCACTTTGCTCCTCACTTTGAAGTCAGTTTGCCTCCCATGCATCATGCGGCACTCATGGGTATCAGTGCCAGGCTTTGCAGACAGCACCACTTGACTTTCAGGGGGTGGTTTCAGGCAAGCCTTGATCTACCAGGCCAGTGGTAATGTGTGGTGGGGTGGGGGTGGGGGGCTTCTCATGGGCTGCAGGGCTAGGCCTGTACTGGGGGTTACAAGTGGAGAAGGTTGCACTCAGACACATGTCTGGGGGCAGAGGCCAGGGGTGGGTGGGGAATTTGAACATGGGCCATCGGCATATCCACTTCATAATGTTCTGTGGCTAACAAATAGACATGCACCAGTAACATGGTGGAGCCAAGGAATACATGGGGTGGATGGGGGTGGTCTGAGGGCAGAAAACCTGAACATGCAGCTCCTCTGGGATGATGGGAGGGTTCTCCATACTCACACAGGGAGGATCCATGCTGATCAGGAAGTGAGAATTCTGTCTCACCATCTTCCAACCTGCAGCAATGGTGCAGTGCTAAATTAAAATGAGAAGTTCTGCTGGCAGATAGGAGGGCAGCTGCATGCATGGGGGGCAGGGGTTGGGAAGGTGATTATTTTTGCACACAACCAAGTCATGCATTTTCAAATGAGGGGAGACACAATTAAGACATATTAGCAACTTTCAATGACAGTGCAGGCAATCAAGAAAGTGGAGTAATGATGCTCATCCTTGTGAGTCTAATCCCACAAAGTGGCACTAATCAACCTCCTTGTTTTAGCCCCTTGTTCAGTGTGGAAATTCCCCAGAGTAGTAACAAACTCTAGAGTAAGTGGGCGCAATTACTCTAGAAGCCGGTTAGTAAGCTGGCGCCGGACATTTTGCTGAACAGAATCCTCAGGTCCCCCTCAAACAACCTAATTTCCTGGATTAACATGTATCCTCATGTTTATGTTTAAGAGTGCTGAAAGCAGCATATCCAAGCTCCTGGCCAAAACAATGTGATAGCAGATGGTCATGTTGCAGGGCGATGACCTTAATGCACACTCTGCACTGGTTACCATTTCGGGCAAGTATCCTCCCACACAGGAACAAAGCCCCTGTACCTACATTCACTGATAAGTCACAGGAAGAAAGAGGACTCTTAAGAGACACCGGGGAGATGGAGGCTAGATTTATTGCTGCTTGCATTAATGCTTACAGGCAAGGCAGAAGGACAAGATGGCGATGGAGGAGCACTGACCACCAAAGGGAGGAGCAGTACCCTCAAGATCAAGGGCCAGCAGGGCCTCTGCCAGATGCAGGAGATGAGGTTCACAGGGATGCATGGACCATGCATAAGATAAGAGATCTGAGTTCCGCAGTCCCTCTAGATCTAGAGGGACTACGGAACTCAGATCTCTTATCTGATGAGCAATTACAGAATCACTGACAACTCTGCATATCCAGAAATCTGCTGACTCACATTTGCCATATTCTCCATGAATTAGCGCATGGGACCAGGAGGGCATTCATTACTGGTGGCTCTGAAAGTAACAACTACCCTAATTTCTATGCCAGTGGTTCCTTCCAGGGCTACACTGTAGGATCTCGTGAACATTGATGTACAAATGCATTCATGAAATCACAGATGTCCTTTTTGCCAAAGCTCACAATCATGTGAACTTTGAGAGAGATCAAGCAAGTCAGGGCACAGGTACTGGGCTTTGCCGAGATTGCCAAACTCCCACAAGTAAATGGTGCCATCGACTGCACTCAGGTGGCTATAAAAGCTCCCTGGTAACAGGCAGTCCAATATGTCTATCAGAAAGCTAGGCATTTGCCCAATGATTGAGACTATAAGAGGCTTATCATGCACGTTTGCGTCAGATAACCAGGAGACATCCATGACTCATTCATCTCGAGTATATTACAGATATCTTCGAGGGATCACACAGATCTAGGGTTGGCATCTTGGGGACAAAAGGTACCCACAAAGAAAGTGGCTGATGACGCCTGAGCAATAGCCTCAGGTTTCTGCAGACAAAAGATACAATAAGGCTCATGCTGCTCTTCAAGCACTGGTGGAGCACACTATAGGGATCCGAAGGATGTGATTTTGATGCCTGGATCGATCTGACAGAGGATTCCAGTACAGTCCCCAGAGGGTCACAGTCCCCAGAGGGTCTCATGGATCATTGTCATTTACTGCATACTGCATAACCTGGCTTTGCAAAGGGGGAAGGACTTGCCAGATAATGAGATGGAGGAGCTGCTCATCTCCTCTGATTAGGAGGAATTCAAAGAGAATGAGGACGATGATTTGGAGGGAGATGAGGCTGCAGGGAAAAAGACTATAGCATGAGTCAGACAAGGCAGGTCTGCGCGTAATGCCCTGATAGCCATCAAATTTCACCAGGAGGCTGTTGAGTAGTAGTCAGTACTCTCTTGGACAAATGTCCTCCATCATGAGCCAGCATGAGTACCAGTGTTGCTATTCCTCTCATATTTCCACACATCAGGCTCACATCCTTTGAAGGATGATGAACCCTGGAAGCATGTGTCCTTGCTGATGAGGTGCTAACAGGACAATAGAGTCCCAGCATCAGACGATGCTGCCTCTTTGAGCATCTTTACAGCATACCAGTCACAACGGCACTCTATGAGAGCAAGGAGCTGTCGGTTGACCCTCAGTGGTCTCGTAGCTTTATGCCTTCAATGCAACAGGACTCTTCAAGGAGATCCATCTCAAGCAAGGGAACAATGCACTCAGTGTAACATTGGTGGTGAATCGGTTAAGTCACGCATGGCAGCCAATGATGTTTCGCTGTTGAACCAGATGCAGACTATCTGAACACGACAATGTCAAAAACATGCCAGACAAACATTAAAATCCCTCCAATTTGAACTAAGACATTGTGGCTTCCTGGTGAGTTCTGACCCTTGCTGAGTTCAAAATGCACACACTATGAAGCCCTCATGGGCACATGTCTTCGTTAATAAAGAACACACTTCAGCTTCAGGGCTGCCTGAGGGCTGACTCCTTCAGAAGAGTCAGCTGGAGAAAGATCTAGGTCCCCTGTCCCCTCTCGCATAGCTACTGATGGATGCCACCAAGGGCAATAGTAATGGAGTGCTGCTCCTGTAGCAGAGCAGGACCAATATCCTGGACTGAGGTCTCCACAACGACTGCCAACCTGCCAATGTTGACTGTGGTGCCTTGGCATGCTGGTGATATCACCTCATACAGAAGGTGGACTCCGCCATCATCCATTAAAATCTGAGGAATGCAGCGAACACCCTTCCTCATGTTCCCGTGAATGTTGCTGCAGCTCCAGCAACTGATTTAGGATCAGGTCCAGAGGCTCGTCATCTAACACAGACTCAGCTGAATCACAGCCTCCAGCAGTCCTCATGAGCTTCTGCACCTTTGGATGCCCCTATCTTTGAATGCTGTGGACCAGATTGTGCAATGTACTCACTAGACCATGATCCCTGCTCTAAAACTTGGTTCCACCAAGATGTGTCTCTCTGCACTGTAGAAGATTGAGAGTGAGCGCTGTGATTGGTTTTCATCCGAGGTGCCATCGGGGCTGAACTGAGGGCCTGGCCTGTGATATGCCCACTGAGCTTTCCAGAGGTGCCCTAGAAAAGAGAGATCATTCATGCATGGCAGGAGCCAGGAACAGGATGAGAATGTAAGCTTCAAAGATATGACCAGATGGAGATGTGAGGGTGTGTCTGAGAGAAAGCGGTTATGCCCCTGAACTGACAATAAGCGAAATGCTGGTGAATGAGTGATGGATTTGTGGGTGTGAGAGTTCAGAATGATGAGATGGCTGGCTTACCCTGGTGGAACAGCTGAGATCATTCATCCTCTTCCTGCACTAGGAGGCTGACCTATTCTATAAGGCATTGGTACTGAGGCTGCCACTGCTTCCCAAGCCGGATTTGTGACCTGACCTCCTGAGGCCAAAGCTGTGGTAGGGGACAACACGGCAGGCCTAGATTGTATCCAACAGTTGCAACAGTGAGGCATCACTGAATTTCACAGCAGCATGCTTCTTTCCTTTGGAAGCTATATCTTCCAAGAAGCAGTCCTGGGCTGCAGAGAGTGACAAAGCTGTGCAGGTGTGTTGTTTAAATATGGTGCTCCAACTGAGGACGCAGTGAGCTGATTGCAGAACAGGTGAATGAGAGGCCACCTGCCAGTAACTCATTGTGTTTCACATGAATGCATAATTTATGAGGCAGGGAGCAGATGATACAGCTCCAAAAGCCATCATTGCGACCGGCAGGAAAAAGGCCGTTTTTCATGCCTGCTCCCACACTTGGTGAAATTGGGGGAAAATCTGGCCCCAATGTTTCAAAGGATCAAGTACCTAATGTAAAGATTATGACTGAATACTCCTGATTGTCTCTTCAATAAAGCATTCCTTGATGGCACATTTTCTTCAGCTGAAATTCTGAAATAAGAGTTCCCTTTCAAAGGTTCAAGAAATACCACTCTAATGCTAGATATGGAGTGATCTGAAAGCAGCCAATCTTTTCTTCCCTTTCCATGGGGAACCTAGCTTTTGCCTAACACCTCTCCAGGGGAGAGCTCATCATCTGAAGAACTGTAGGGACAAAGGTACGTTCCATCAATGGTGTCATGCTAAAGATTTCTCATACACTGTGGCAACGCATCATCCTAAGAATAAAATGTTTAGTATATAGAAGCAGCTGATTTTCACATACTTGTGGAAGGCGGTTAACCTCTTCAAAGTTGAAAGAACATTATAAATGTCATCATCATCTGCTTCTTCTCCCTATGAAAATAGATAAAATTGATGGTGTTAAAAATATCTTACACAATACAGGAAATAAAGAACTGCAGAACAGCCACTTATAAAACCATGCTGTAGTTCAACAGATATTAAAGTCGTGTTTCAAGTTCATACTGATACAAAGGAGCTTTTTCTAAATGTAAAGAAAATGCAATTTAGAAGGTGAACACCTTCATAGAATATTTAAATCGCGACTCAACACAACAGTTTGTTACAATTAATATAACCTCCTCACTTATGATCAGTTTTGGTTCTGCTAGGCTCTGACCTCATTGCAGCCTTGGTCCAAACATGCACAGAAGAGCTCACTTCCAGGGGTGAAATGGGGGTGATTGTCCTGGGCTTCAAGGCATCCAGAAGCCTGAGCGAGATTGACTTAAATGGGGGTGGGAGGAGGCTCTCTACTGGTTGGAGTCATACCTAGCGCAAAGGAAGATGGTTTGGTTGTTAAAGACCAATTAATCTCGGTTCCAGGGCTGAGTTCCTCAGCGTAGCATCCTTGGCCCAACCAACTTCAGTTGCTTCATCAATGATCTTTCCTCTATCATAAGGTCAAAAGTGGGGATGTTTGCTGATGACTGCACAGTATACCATCCACAACTCTTCAGATACTGAAGCAGTCATGCCCATGTGCAGCAATATACGGGAACATTCAGGTTTGGGTGGATAAGTGGCAAGTGACATATGCACCACACGTGCTCGGCAATGACCATCTCCAAAAATAGAGAATGTAACCACTTCCCCATGACAACTTTCAACATCCTGGAGTTATAGACCAGTCACATAAATACTGTGATGATCTGAGTAGGTCATAGGCTGGGAATTCTTAGGTAAGTATTGCCCTGACTCCCCAAAGCCTGCCCACCATTTTCAAGGCACTAGTCAGGAGTGTGATGGAATACTCCCCACTTGCCTGGATGAGTGGGGCTCTAACAACACACAAGAGGCTTGACAGCATCCGGGGCAAAGCAGTCCACTTGATCGACATTCCAAACAACAACCTAAACATTAATTTCCTTCACCACTGGCACATAGAGGCTGTTGTGTGTTTGTAAGATGCATTGCAGCAAATCATCAACGCTCCTTTGATTACATCTTCCAAACCTGCGACCTCTATCATCTAGTAGGACATGGGTAGCAGATACATGGTCACACCACACCTGGAAGTCTGCCTCCAAGCCACGCAACATCCTAAATTGGAACTATAATCGCTGTTCCTTCACTGTTGCTGTATCAAAATCCTGGAACTCAATTTCTCACAGCACTGTAAGTGAACCCACATCATATGGGTATGGGCAAGGAGACTAAGAACAAGCCCTCCACTGGGAGAAGCTGCGGTAGTTGGTAGCTAATTGGATGACCAGTTAATTAAACTGGTTAAGACTGGCTCCTGAAGCAGGAGAGGCAGAGTGTATGAAAACAAGGCCTAAAGTGTAACCAGCATGGAGTAGAAACTGCATAGAGTGAAGCTTGGGAATTGATACAAGGGTGGGAGTTTAGCTAAGTGGGTGAGGGACGAAACGTCAGCTCTTTTCTCTCCTTACAGATGCTGCCAGACCTGCTGAGATTTTCCAGCATTTCTCTTTTGGGTGAGGGAGATATTGATGTGTCTTGCTTTCCTCACTGTTCCACAGGTCAATCGTAGCAGGAGCAGACTGGGGTAGGGGAACTGGGAGATAAGCCACAGCAGTCCTGAAACATCGCGTGATATCGTAGGTAAGAGATTGGTATATGAGAGTTTCTCTCATATCTTTTCTGACTAGTTTTAAGATTGAAGGTGAGGTAGGAAAAGCTACAGAGTGAAAACTAAAGATCAATAGTAACATGAAAAAAAATTGAAAATATAATTAAATAACATAGGAATGCAGGGTCAGGTGATGTGTTGTAGCTGCAGCATGTGGGAGCTGGTGGACCCCATTGTGGTTCATATTGACTGTATCTGTAGCTAGTGTTGGATGCTTGAGCAACATTGGCACAGAGTTAATGAGCTGGGGTCTGAACTTCAGACATTGTGACTGATCAGGAAAGGGAAAGAGTTACCTGGACACAGTGTTTCAGGAGGCAGTCACATCCCTAAGATTAACTACCTTGAATTTGATCAGTAGTCAGGGACAGGAGGGTGTAACAAGTAAGGCAGGTAGTGGGATCCAAGAGGTAGAAGCCTTAGCCCCTACCCTTGTCCAACAGATTTGAGACTCTTCTCCCTGTGTGAATGAGAATGGGGACTGGAGGGAGGATAAACAAACTGATTATAGCACTGTGGTACAGGGAGTCATTCAAGTGGAGGGAGAAAAGAGAAATGTAGCCGTAATCGGGATAGTAAAGTTAGTTCTCAGTAGTAAAGATCGAGAGTCCTGAAGGATATGTTGCCTACCTGGTGCAATGATTAAGGATATCTCATCTGGGCTGCAGACGAACCTGGAGTGGGAGCGGAAAGATCCAGTTGCCATGGTCCAGGTAGGCACCAATGGTATAGGTAGAATAAGGAAAGAAGTTCTCCAGAATACAAGCAGCTAGGTGCTATACTATAAAGCAGAGGTAATAATCTCCTGTGCCATGAACTAATTAGTTTAGGGTCAATAAGATTAAAGAGGTCAATGCAGGGCTCAAAGATTGGTGTGGGAGAAATGGGTTTGAATTCATGGGACATTGGCACCAGTACTGGGGAAAGAGGGAGCTGTTCCACTTGTTTGGGCTCCACTTGAATCATACTGGGACCAGTGTCCTGGCAAATCGAATAACTAGGGCTGTAGATAGGGCTTTAAACTAAATAGTGAGGGGGAGAGTTCAGTTGCATGGAAATTTTTTAAAAAATCAAAGAGTAACAAGGAGATAGAATTATAGGTTAATGATGAGGCTAATTGTTATCAATTAATGAAAGGAAGGGACCGGGTGAGTGAGCATCATATTACACCAGGAATTGTACAAGTGTAGGGAAAATTAATAATAGGACAAACTTAAATTAAAGGCTTTGTTTCTGAATGTGCGTGGCATTCAAAATAAAATTAATGGTGATTACTGAGGCATAGTTACAAGGAGACCAAATCTAGGAATTGGTTATCCAATGGTACTCAGTGTTTCAGAAAGATGGACAGAAAAGGTGGTGGTGTAGTTCTGTTCATAAAGGACAGGATCAGAGCTGTGGTGAGAAACGATACTGGCACTGGAGATGATGATGTAGAATCTGTCCGGGTAGAAATAAGAAGGGAAAGTTGTCCCTGGTGGGAGTAATCAACAGGTTCCCTAATAGTAGTTCCACAGTAGGACACAGTATAAACCAGGAAATACTGGGGGCTTGTAAGAAAGATACAACGACAATCACGGATGATTTTAATATGCATATAGACTGGATTAATCAAATTGGCAAGGGTAGCCTCAAGGGAGAATTCATAGAGTGCATTAAAGATTGTTGCTTGGAACAATATGTTGTCAAAACAACCAGGGAGCAGGCTATTTTGGGTTTAGTATTGTGTATGAAATGGGATTAATTAATGATCTTGTAGTAAATGATCCCCTGGGAAAGTGTGATCATTGCATGCTTGAATGTCAAATTCAGTTTGAGGGCAATAAACTGGAGTTTCACACTAGTGTTCTGGTGTTAAACTAAGGTAATGACATAGGCATGAGGACTGGTTTGGCCCCAGTGGACTGGGCAGAAAGATTAAAAGGTAGGACAGTCGATGAGCAGTGTCAGACATTTAAGGAGATATTCAATTCTTCCCAACTAAATTATATTCCAGAGAGGAAGATTGTAAAGGGGGGGAAATTGCTACGTTAAGAGGTTAAAGATAACATAAAAGGAAAAACTAAGGCATACCATATTGCTAAAGATCAGTGGCAGCCTGGAGTATTGAGAAACCTTTAAAGATCAACAAAGGGTTACGAAAATGTAATAAAACGAGCAAAGGTAAATTATGAAAAAAAATCTCGTGCAAAATATAAAAACGGATTGCAAAAGATTTTAAGTATATAAAAAAGGGAGAGAGTAGCTAGAGTCAATATTGGTCCCTTAGAAGACGGAATTGGGAAGTTAATGGGGGACACAACAATGGCAGAGACTCTAAATCAATATTTTGCTTAGATTTTCATGGTGGAAGACACTAGAACTATCCCAATAGTAAAACGTAGTGCAGAGATTGTTGTAAAGGAGAAAATTAAAACAATCACCATCACTAGGGAAAAAGTAGTGAGCATACTATTGGGATTAAAAGCAGACAGGCACCAGGCCTACATCATAGGGTGTTAAAAGAAGTGGCAGCAGAGATAGTGGAGGAATTGGTTATAACATTCCAAAATTTCCTGGATCCTGTTCAAAAGGGAGAAAGGCAGAAAGTAGGAAACCATCGACCAATTAGTTTAATATCTGTAGTTAGGAAATTGTTGGAATCCAATATTAAGAAAGCAGTAATGGGATATTTAGAATGTCAAAATCAATCCATCAGAGTCAGCATGGTTTTATTAAGGGTAAAACATATTCGTTTAACTTTCTAGAGTTCTTTGAAGATGCAACAAGCAAAGTGGATAATGGGGGTCCTGTAGACTTAGTGTATCTGGACTTCCAGAAGGCATCTGAAAGGGTACCTAAGGTTAATACAAAAGGTAACCCCCCAAGTGATTGGGGGTTGAGTTCGAATAGAGGATTAACCAATCAACAAAAAGCAGAGAGTGGGGATAAATGAGTCTTGGTTGGCAAGAGGTAACTTGTGGTGTTCCATAGGGTTTGGCCCTCAGGCCCCAACTATTTACAATCTATATTGATTTGGATGCAAGGATAGAATGTAGTATAGCCAAATTTGTAGATGGCGCTAAAATAGGTGGGGAAGTAAGTTGCAATGTGGAAATAAGAAAATTTATAAATTGATATGGATAGGTTAGCTGAGTTGGTCAAAATTTGGTAGGTGGAATTTAACGTGGATGTGTGTGAGGTTATCCATTTTGGTTAGAGAAAGGAAAGGGAAATTATCTAAATGGAGAGAAATTTCAAAATGCTTTGGTGCAGAGGGATCTGGGTGTTTTTATGCATGAATCGTAGAAAGTTAGTATGCATGTGCAGCAGGTAATGAGGAAGGCAAATAGAATTTTGGCATTCATTGCTAATAGAATAAAGTATAAAAGCAAGGAAGTGTGGTTGCAACTGTATAGGGAATTGGTGAGACTGCATCAGGAGTACTGTGGTTTTGGTCCCCTTACTTGAGGAAGGATGCAAATCCATTAGAAGCAGTTCAGAGAAGGCTCATTAAATTGATTCAAGAATGAAGGAATTTCCCTCTGAAGAGAGATTGAGCAGTTTAGACCTGTACTCACTGGAGTTTAGAAGAATGAGAGGAGACCTAATTGAGGTACAGAAGACACTTAAGGGGATTGACAAGGTAAACATAGAACAGATAGTTCCCCTTGTTGGGCAATCTAGAAAGAGAAGCTATAGTTTTAGGCTAAGGGTGGCAAATTTAAAACATAAATGTGGAGGAATTACTTCACTCAAAAGGATGTGAATCTATGGAATTATCTAACCCAGAGTGCACCGGAACACTAGACAAATTTGAGATAGATAGATGGGTTTTTGATTAGTAGCAGGATGAAGGGTAATGGGGAGCAGACAGGAAGGTGGAAATTAGGCCAAGGTGAGATCAGCCATGATCATATTGAAAGACAGAGCAGACACAACAGGTTAAATTGCCTATTCCTGCTCCGAGTTCTTATATTCACCACCACTTTCTCAAGGGTATTTAGGGATGGCAACAATTTTTTTTTTTTTATTCCAATTCAATCAAATCAAGTCCAATTCAGAGTCTCAACAAGTTGAGACATTCCCGATCCAAGCTGACAAGACAGGGCTCTCACCTCCTGTCTTGGGCTTGATCTACATGAGCCAAGCTGATTGGAGTAGGCATAGCTCCTCCTCCAAGGCTTGATCTCATTTGCATCTTAGCCAAAAGACCGAGATGCCGCTTTTAAAAATTGCTTCAAATGAAGCTAAAATGTAACCTAATGACTTCAACCAAGCACAGCATGTCCATTTTATACTTGATCTTAGCCAAAAGGCCGAGAAGCAATGGCAACAATTTTTTTAAAATTCCAATTCAATCAAATCAAGTCCAATTCAGAGTCTCAACAAGCTGTGACATTTCCGATCCAAGCTGACAAGACAGGGCCTCCACTCCTGTCTTGGGCCTGATCTACATGAGCCAAGCTGATTGGAGTAGGTGCAAGTCCTCCTCCAAGGCTTGATCTCATTTGCATCTTAGCCAAAAGGCCAAGATGCCGCTTTTAAAAATTGCTTCATATGAAAATGAAGCTTAAATGCAACCCAATGGTCACGACCAAGTGCAGCATCACCAGACCACACTTGATCTCAGCCAAAAGGCCAAACGGCAACAAATACTGGACTTGCCAGCAATCACATGAAAGAATTTTTTAAAAAAGTCAATGTAGTTCTTTTACCTGGATAATATATGGTCATATCAAACAAAACATTATACATTAGTAGCAAAAACACAAGATTGTAAAGCAAATCTTTACATTGGATTGGATACTAGCATTCTAAGTAGATGATTTATTTATTGATGTAGTTTGCACTCACCTCCTGTAATAAGTCTTCAACTGACTGACTGAATCGTTCTACCAGCTCATCAATCATCTGACTGCGTGCAATGTTAACACGGTTCTGGATTGTGTATTCTTCACTGCACAGGATGTTATATGTTTTGCTGCATGATTCTAAGACATCTGACTCTATGTGCTTTTCAACAACAAACTTGGTTTGTTTCAACAAAGCATCTAGGTGCTGGAAGGGGGAAAAACACATAAGCATACATGTTTTTCATTAATAGATTATGTTTTAAAGTAGGAACATACTTTTCTTAGCTCATCATTTCTAGTCACTCGTTCTCATCAAGACCTACAGTTATCAACTTTTTTTCTGTTTTGGCATCAACTTCACTTTTCTTGGGATACTCTGAATATGTCACCTCACTCACTCTCCTTGAAGGGGAATTGCTGGCCTCTACTCAACATCTCCCTCTGCTGGCAAGAAACTGTATCCTGCCACACTGGACAGCAAGTTGAGAGATCCAAAATGCAACGCTGCTACATCAGCTTAAAATAATTTAATCTTGCACTTACAATGCAACCTTCTTTAGCTGAATAAATTTTAGACCAAATTTATTTTGACCATTCTGAATAGCATTCAATAATAGGGACAGTAATTTCACTTGCTGGAGAGACACTGATCCATTTTGTTCTCTTCCAAGACATTACCCCCAAAACATGGTGTCCAATTTCATTACACATACTACTTTGTCATGACAGAAGTGAAATTACTGTGCTGAGCTTCATTTCTAATAAAAAGCACACAATCTTTTCATGCTGCAAACAAAAATTGACTGCATTTTAAAGATCAAAGGAAACCATTTACCTTTTCCATTCTTCCTGTACTGTAGAGTTCCAAGTCAAAAAACTGAGGAATTTGCAATAAGTTTGCCACTTTCTCAGAATCAGCTGAGTACTAGAACACAGAATAAATATATGAATTCAATCCCATTTCCACTCCCACAATTATAAAGCATATTAATGATATCTGTACATTCATAAGGACACTGCACAATAATATTACACGAATTACTTACTTTTCCTAACATCATAGGAAGTGCCACTATAAACTGTTCTGTCAATTTAGTCCGGTCATCTATCTGTGTTTTTCTCTCCTTTGCAGTCAAGACCTGTAATAAGATTCAATTGGAACATTTCAAATTTATTTCATAAGCATTTATGTTCATAGAGGAAACTGTGACTTAGTTAAATGTCTAAGATGAATCACAAGTTATACATCAAAAACTTCTACATGTCAAAAATAACAAAACATCTGTTGAACCTAATCTACTCCAAAAGAAAATCTAAAGACTTTATACCAAACTTTGACAACAGTGGTGGGACAGTGGTTGCCTCACAGCACCAGGGATCTGGGTTCAATTCTGGCCTCGGGTCATTGTGTGGAGTTTGCACATTCTCCCCATGACTGCGTGGGTTTTCTCTGGGTGCTCTGGCTTCCTCCCACAGCCCAAAGACGTGCAGGTTAGATTGATTGGCCATGCTAAATTGACCCTAGTGTCAGGGGATTAGCAGGGTAAATATGTGAGGTTACGGGAATAAGACCAGGGTGGGTTTGTGGTTGGTGCAGACTCGATGGACCAAATGGCCTGCTTCTGCACTGTAGAGTTCTATGATTCTATGAACAGGAGGTCTGATACAAAAAGCAAGGAAATTGCACATTTTACTGCAGAGATTCTGTGTGTGCATCTATAATATATTCTCAGATGAATGTTCACACAAAAATCTAAGCACAAAGGATGTAGGGTGAAGAATTAATGAAGAAGAGGACATGCATTTTTACAATGGTCTTTTACAACAACATGGCACTCCAAAGCA
The DNA here is from genome assembly GCF_964213995.1 of Mustelus asterias. NCBI lineage: Eukaryota > Metazoa > Chordata > Chondrichthyes > Carcharhiniformes > Triakidae > Mustelus > Mustelus asterias. The sequence continues at coordinate 63,651,824 of NC_135803.1, read as the reverse complement.
CTGTTACAGCCAATGAAATGTTTTTGAAGTGTAGTCACTGTTGTAATGTAGTCAACAAGGCAGCCAATTTGTGTACAAACAACGTGATAATGACCAGATAATCTGTTTTTGTGATGTTGGTTGAGGGATAAGCTGGGACACTGGGGATAACACTCCTGCTCTTCTTCAAAACAGTGCTATGGGATCTTAAAAATTCCTAAGAGGACAGATTGGTTGAACATCTCATCAGAAAGACTGCAACTCCCAACACTGCAGCGTTCCCTCCGAGCTGCACGAGAGTGTCAGCCTTGATTTTTGTGCTCAGGTCTTGGACCCGTAGACACAGAGCAACGGTGCTATCAACTGAGCCCATGACTGATATGTAGATTTAGACACTTGGATAACTTTGGCCTGATTTTTGATTGATAGAATTCCTTCCTCTCATTTGTGATTAATCTAAAAAAAAACTTATAACAGTTACTTAGACACACAGGGTTCAGCTTTTCATAAATTACATGAGGTACAAAAATATTAAAGAGACATTTCACATTTTAAAAAACAGGAAAAAGAAATGTTTAAGTATCAACCTAATTCCCCTGCCAGCCACAGTGTTCCTCTCTGTGGGTGTAAAAAGTAATAATACATACCCTTTTGCCAGTTCCTCTTCCAACTGGAGGGTGCGCCTCTGCAGCTTGCCGAATTGTACAGACCATAAGCTCTATAAGTGCAGTTTCCTGCCTGTCAGTCATACCTAGTAAAGATAAAAGAGCTTCAAAATTACAGAATGATCTTGATACTGAATTGGCACTAGCTAAAATACATAGTTTGCAAAACAATTAAAAATTACTGTTTTATTTTGGCAATATGCATGCCCCAAATTTTACAGTGGTAATGATGGTGAGACTGTTGGCACTTGCTGGTATTACCCCAAGACTGACAGCATGTTCTGGAGTCCACACATGCACAGTTAAATATGAAAATCCAGAGGTTTCCGTCAATGAATCATGTAAGCATAGTTACAGCACAAAAGGAGACCATACAGCTTGCACTGTATGTGCAAGCTCTCTGCAAGAGCAACTCACCTAGTCCCATCTACCCCATCTGTTCCCCACAGTCTTGTAGATATTTCTCTTTGGATAATCTAATTCCCTTTTAAAAGTTATTATTGAATCAGCCTCCATCACACTCTTAAGAAGTGCATTGCAGATCCTAACTGATCATTCTGTAAAATATTACTTCCTTTTGTTGCTGTTGTTTCTTTTGCTGATCACCTTAAATCCATGTCCTCGGTTATCTGATCCTTCCAACAATGGAAACCTACCTCCCTACTTATTCTGTCTTCACGATTTTGAACACCTTCATCAAATCACCTTTGAATCTTGTCTTCATCTCTGGAATTTCTTCATCCCTGGAACTATCCTCATTAACATTTTCTGTTATCTAATGTTTTCACACCCTTCCTAAAGTGGGCTGCCCAGAACTGGACACAATACTCTAGTTGAGGCTAAATCAGTGTTTTATACAGGTTTATCATAATATCCTTGCTTCTGTATTCTGCGTCGATATTTATAAAACCCAGGATCCTTTATGCTGTTTTAACCACTCTCCAAATCTGCCCTGCCATCTTCAAAGATTTGCACACATATGTGCCCAGATCCTTTTGCTCATACACCCTCTTTAGGATTGTAAATTTGATTTTATAGTGCTTCTCCCCATCCTTCCTTCCAAAATGTATCACTTCACAGTGCTCTGTACTAAGTTTTATCTGCCACCAGCTTACTTCGTTGTAAAGTTTAATACAATCCTCCTCGCAGTTTGTAATACTTCCAAGTTTTGTGTCATCAACAAATTTCAAAATTGTGCCATGCACATCACCATTTAGGTCAATATATTTAGGTTCATATATTAAGAAAATCAGGGGTTTGAACACTAACCCCTGGGGAATCTCACTATAAACTGTTCTCCAGTCCTAAAAACCATTCACTGCTATTCTGTTTCGTGTCAGTCAGCCAACTTCTTATCCGTACTACTGTTCCTTTTATTCCACATTGTCTAATTTTGCTCCTGAGCTGATAAGTGGTACTTTATCAAATGCCTTTTGGAAATCCAAATATCAGCCCCATCTCTGTTACCTCATCAAAAAAACTTGTTAGTTAACCATGATTTATTCTTAATAAATCCATCCTGGCAAGTTTTAATTCATCTACATTTGCCCAATTGACTGTTAATTTTATTCAGAATTGTTGTTTCTAAACATTTAACCACCACCAAGGTTAATTCTATGTTTTTCCCTTGTCTGTGCCGTTGAACTCCCTCCTGACTGCAATAAATCACGAATCACAGAACTGATGAGAATTTCCCATTTCTGCCATAGTACTGATGTTAAAATCTCCCTTAAAAGCTACCCAATGTTAATTAAATGTAACTGCGTTTCAAATAACATATCATGCTCATAACCACTGCTGAAGAGCTTCTCTGGCTCTGGAAAACTAATTTCACATTTGTTTAATGTTAAATCTGGCCAGATAAATATTCCAAGTTTTAAACAAACATTAAAACACGAATTATAGTTTATGATATTTAAACATTCATATGTACATTCCAATCATTTATTTTGTTCTCTGTGAAATGTAATAAAAGGCAAAGGATAAACAGTGCACTTTATCTCTGGGTTTGTATCTGTGAGAATACTTCAGTGAGCTGGGCTGCTTGCCCTACCTGATAACATCACTTGCTGAATGCTTGGAAATCCCTTAACTTGGTGCCAGATTTAAACTAACATTGGGAAAGGTAAAATCTATGTTATAGAGATCGTCAGATCGTTGTGGGCAGCTTTTCTCAAGGTCATCAGCGAACCACATATTGTTGACCACATAATCCAGGGCCATGTGCTATCCTTTCAATATATTATATGGTAAGGGCCGTTTCTTGCAACTGATTTAACCCTTACATTGCTTTTCCCATGACATTCATGGTTGAGTGACACAGGCAATTATGGTAATATGTGCAAGCCCCTAGAAAATGTTTCCAATTTAGTCTCAACAGGTAAATCATTGTTTAGACTGATGCACTTTCCATAGCACATCATTCTTAGGGTTGTGAATCAGGAGTTTAATGCTTCCCTATCTCAATGGGTACCAAAGCAAGTATTTCTGACAAGATATTAGTGAATAAGACTTCAAATTGTTCCACCTATGGTAAACTTTCAGAAATGACTGTCAATGTTTTATTGTTCACATGAAAGCGAAAACTTGTAAAGTGTGTTCTCAAATTAGGACAGTGAAAATCAACTCATATTTAGAGAAGGTATAAAATCCATTGCATCATTAAACTCTATTATACATCGGATAATTATTTTCCAAAATTGAACATTTAGTACTTTAAGCATTCCCAAAGTTACCTTCCTCTCCTTGTATAGGTTCTTCCAGTAGCAGTTCTACCATACACTCCCAATCTTTGAGAAGTTCTTGGGAACTTTCCCACAGACTATCCACCAGGTAGGCCGCATGCTCATGCAACTGAAATGTTACAATTTGAAAAACAAAGGACATTATCCATTGAACTAAACTGCTGGATCAAAATACACAAGTGCCAAATTCCACTTTTAAAATAATAGGTATTACATTTGAGTTAAGCAGCAAAATTGGGAGGAGACCACAATTCCATTCTTTCTTTTCCCCAAATAGACGCAAGGTATCAAAATATCACAGTGAACATGAAACATTGACTTCAATGTACACAAACATGTAATCAGTATTTGCCATTTTTCTTAAATGCATACAAATAGTACAAAACTAAAATTTTCTTTATTTTGGGGAGAACAGGTGGGACAGGTAAATGAAGTGAAAAAGCATCAAGTGTACGTCCCTACCACTGGTCTAAAACCAGACTTCTCTACAGCGTTTTATTCCTTTGTGGAACAGAAATCAGATATAGGGGAGGCGATGGCCTCGCGGTATTATCGCTGGAATATTAGTCCAAAAACTCAGCTAATGTTCTGGAGACCCGGATTTGAATCTCGCCATGGCAGATGGTGGAATTTAAATTCAATAAAAAATATCTGGAATTATGAATCTACTAATGACTATGAAACAATTACAATTGTCGATTGTTGGAAAAACCCATCTGGTTCACTAATGTCCTTTAGGGAAGGAAATCTGCCGTCCTTACCTGGTCTGGCCCACACCAGATTCTGGAGCGACAGTAATGTGGTTGACTCTCAATTGCCCCTCTGAAATGGCTTAGCAAACCACTCAGTTGTCAAGACGGCAGTACATCACCACCTTCTCAAGAGCAACGAGGGATAGGCAATAAATGCCGGCCAGCCAGTGACACCCATGTACAATGGATAAGTAAAAAAAAAAAGATTGGATGTGTTTTGAAGCAAACATATAAAAATAATTAAAATAAATACTTTTCTTCTGCATTTATATTGGATATAACAAGATCTAACAAAAAGATAACACTGCAATATGATAAGCAATTTGTAGACCTGAAGTTATGACACATCAGTACACTCAATCACTAATAATGCTGATCAGGGTCACATCTGCATTTATCTCATGTTACTATTGCTTGCTGTTCATTTCGGCAACAATTATTGCTTTTGTTAGTGATAAGCAAATTCCCTACCCTCCAGCCGCAAAGGGATACATGGCACCAAGTTACACTACTAATCAGACAAGTCAAGTATTAACATGGCTTTGCAATGTCATGATTTTTTGATACTTTCTCATGACTGCCGTACTCCTTTATAGATCACTTTTCTGTTGAATATTTCACTCTATTATTTCAGATCTTACCTCACTTTCAAGGAAGAAAAGTACCAGCATTTTAATAAGATTTCCATTTGGACTATGCCTTCCTCTACTCTTAGCGTAGGCTTCTTCTGCTTGTGGGTCATGTCTGCTGAACAACCTAAAAATTTTAAATTGGGATGTTGTAAAACTTTTCCACGTGTCACAGTATTGTGTCCATGTAAACGAACAATTAAAAGGGTTTATGGCATATTGTTTCCTAACAATTTATTTTCTCATTTCAATAACAAGTCTCTTTTATATGGGAGTTGGTGGGGGGAGACTGGCAGAAAGCACAATGAACCCCGAAAGTTTTTCATAGTTTACCCTGTAATGTTTGGCAAGCACGTATGAAAAAGATAAGAGGCACAATTGGTATAGAAAAGGTCAGGCTGTGTTCAAAGAAAATGATGTATTGTAGAAAACTGTCACCTTTGTTGGTCTAAAGCACTGCATTGCAGGACATGTTGAAATAGTAACATGTAAACAAGTTATATCATAATCAGCTGAAGTCATAGCTAGCCAGCAATAAAATTACAGATAAATTTAGATGATACTTGAGATTGATACAGAGGTGAGAAACAGTACCCCTGCTCCAGGGTTTGTACAAGTGGCTAGTCTTATGACAGTGCACTAGACCAATAAAGCACAATAAACTATAACCTCAAGATTAGCATTCTTTTTAAAGAATAACATGCACTTCTAAAAACTGTAAAGCAAAGTTACTATTTTCTGTTCAAATATTTTCACTCAATATTGCCACCCTGTGGACATTACCCAATGCTTCTTCTATTCAGTGCTGCCATCTGCTGTACTGATTTGGCATTGCAAATAATTGAGTTCTCAAAGTAGATGAGTTGCAAAGGAAACAAACAAACTTGGATTCATAGAGCATTTTTCATTACCTCAAGGTGTTCAAAGGACTTAACGGCTAATCAAGTATTTTTGAAGCTTAGTCACTGTTTTCCAGTAACAAAATCCCACCAATAAGATAATGGCAACACTTGTTTTTGTAATGTTTGTTCAGGGCTTGGCCAAGTCAGTGGGAGAACTCCATAGCTCCTCTTCAAACACAGTACCATAAGCCCTTATACATCCATCTGAGAGGGAAGACCCGGTCTCATTTCAACTCTTTATCCAAAGCACAGCATTATTTCAGTGTGCACTGAAATGTCAGCCTAAATTCTGCATTCAAATCTCTGGAGTCGAATTTGAACTCTCAACCTTCTGATTCACAGGATGAGGTCTAATTCCAGTCCAAAGTCAACAGGTCTTTTGCTGGTCTGTTAAGTTTTCTGTCTTGCTTGCTACGATTCCCACAGAGGGCGGGAATCATGATTGTTTTGATACTTCAACCCATAGAATGCAAACACTGAGACAAGGCTATTTGAAATGGACTCCAACCTGAATCCTGGACCTTTAAAAGTGAAACATAGCTGTATGCTTAAATTTTCCCTTGCTAATAAATTTGAATGAGATATTTGATTTGTTTTGTGGTTCCACGTGAACAGCAGTTGATTCACTTAGGTTCATTGATAATATACAGACATTTGAACAGAATACCATACCTTATTGAAAAGTTATAAAGGGCAGATATTGAGTTATTTACTTTTTGTTTAGGAATTCCCCAGCTGCCACTGCGACAGGACGATGTGCAGAATATACCAGGTGATACACATTCTCACAGTCTTCATTGGACAATGCTTCCTCACTTCCCCTAAAACAATTATAAAGCCAATAAGAGCAAACTTATGTATTGCAAAACTGGAACACCACTATCCAATTAATCTGTTGGACCAAATGTGGGTCAAAACAACATGAATTAGCATAGGCATATTCTTTTTTCCTCAAATAAGCAGGATAAATGTAATTAATGTTAAAATGTAATTAAATCCAGAGACACAAAAAGTGCTGTAAAGTTACAATGTAGTGCTGGATATCAACTTCTCGAAATTATGATTATGTAGGTTCTTAGCAAAAATAAAAACAGCATTCCTTTTAACAGCACAACTACATTAGAGCGAGCTATCTAATTCTCACATTCAAAAAGCTAAAAACAGGTGTTAATGCAAAAATAAAATAAAAACTTTACTCACTGCAATATCAAAGTGACCAATCGGATAGCTTCCACAGCAACATCATACTCTTTGTCTAATGTCATTGATACAATACGATCCTGTAGAAAGAATTCAAGGAACAAGTTCAATGATTTATATAACAAAGCAATAATAGTGTGTTAGCTAGTTTAACAGAAGTTGAGTTAAAATCTATTAAAGCAATGTCAGCCCAATTTCTCAATAATGAAAGGAGCTTTTTCCATAAAATCAACTCGAGCAAACACTTCTGATTCTTTTCCAAGCAATTCCTAAACTGCAGCTGCAGATAACACCAATTTATTTTGGTATTATATTCAATGTTCAACTCTTGCCTCCTATTAGTTTTTGGTTTCTCAGTCAGAAAAGCAGTGCATTTGGGCCACAAACTGTTTCACGGCAGCAATTAAAACCATGGTCTGATTGACTACAAGAGATAGACGCCATTCCAGACTTGATGAAAGTTATGTAATAATAGTTCAGACCAGTCATGGCTGCAATTCAATTGTAACCCTCTGGCTTGGCGGTGAAACATTACACACTTAATACTGAACGAAAACAGAAAATGCTGGAAAATCTCAGCAGGTCTGACAGCATCTGTGGGGAGAGAACAGAGCCAACGTTTCAAGTCTAGATGACCCTTCGTCCGAGCTGAAATTATTTTATTTTAATCAAGTTAAGCTAACATAGAAATGCAACTGCAATTATAAATCAATACTGGTGTTTATAAAAATTTATAGAACACATCATAAATCTGAAATGATCAGAAATCTAATCCCAATTATGCCCCACAGAAAAAAAAGCATAGCACAAATAAAGAATTACGTAAAGTCCTATATCATTCATTGGCAAACAGATTTTGCACAACATCAGCAATGTTTCAAGACAATGCAAAGATAATTCAAAACAAATGAACATAAAAGATTAGCAGCTTACAGATGGTGGCTTTTTAAATGACATTATGCTATAAGTTTTTAAAAATACTAAACTCTGACTGAATCCTAAACTTCCTAATTCTCAGACCACAATCAGTAAGGATAGGCAACAACACCTCCTCCATGATCATCCTCAACACCACAAGTGCCCCACAAGGCTGTGTTCTCAGCCCCAATTATACTCCTTATACACTTATGACTGTGTGGCCAAATTCCCCTCCAATTCGATTTTCAAGTTTGCTGACGACACCACCGTAGTGGGTCGGATCTCAAACAATGACGAAACAGAGTACAAGAATGAGATAGAGAATCTGGTGCGGCATCAATAATCTCTCCATCAATGTCAATAAAACAAAGGAGATTGTCATCGACTTCAGGAAGCGTAAAGGAGAACATGCCCCTGTCTACATCAAGGGGGGCAAAGTAGAAAGGGTCGAGATCTTCAGGTTTTTAGGTGTCCAGATCACCAACAACCTGTCCTAGTCCCCCCATGCTGACACTATAGTTAAGAAAGCCCACCAACGTCTCTACTTTCTCAGAAGACTAAGGAAATTTGGCATGTCAGCTACGACTCTCACCAACTTTTACAGATGCACCATAGAAAGCATTCTTTCTGGTTCTATCACAGCTTGATTTGGCTCCTGCTCTGCCCAAGACCACAAGGAACTATAAAAGGTCGTGAATGTAGGCCAATCCATCACGCAAACCAGCCTCCCATCCATTGACTCTGTCTATACTTCCTGCTACCTCGACAAAGTAGCCAGCATAATTAAGGACCCCATGCACCCCGGACATTCTCTCTTTCACCTTCTTCCGTTGGGAAAAAGATACAAAAGTCTGAGGTCATGTACCAACCGACTCAAGAACAGCTTTTTTCCTGCTGCTGTCAGACTTTTGAATGGACCTACCTTGCATTAAGTTGATCTTTCTCGACACGCTAGCTATGACTGTAACACTACATTTTGCACTCTCGTTTCCTTCTCTATGAACATAATACATAGTGAAAAGTATTGTTTCTTGCATGCTATACAGACATACTTTTCACTGTATGTGACAACAATAAATCAAATCAAAAATCAATTTATAAATATACGACTAGCACTCATCTGAAATGTGCCTGAATAGTGTGGCATGAGAGGAAAGAAAAGTATACTGCTGTTCTGCTGCACACTCCTGCACACTTGCTGGTAAATTTAAATAACTGCAGATAATTAGCTCTGGTACTTTTTGTCTTGCCTTAGCATAGTGACAAATCACATATAATTGATCCCACTCTCAAATTAGGCTGCCTTTTCTGCATTAATTTACATTCAAAAACGCTTTGCAATGTTGCAAAAGTGATTAAGTAACTGTCAATGCGTGAATTAAGATTTGAACTAAATGCACTGTCCACGTATTCTGAATTTATACGGTTCCACTGCATATGTATTCAAAGGGCTATAGGGGAAAGAGTTAATTTCATATTTTCAATCAGCAAGTTCATTAAATCTTAAGATTGTACCTACCGTACAAAATGAAAATCCAGAAAGTGGATCTTCAAATATATTTCTTATACCCAGTAAATTTCCAATCTACCTGAATGAGGACATGCTTACCTTGAACCTGTTGGTGAAGAGTTCTAGTTTCGGGAAGAGCTCCTTATTAGTGTACAGTGACTGCAGAGCTTTCAGACATTTCAGCCTCACCTCACCTTGCTATATGCAAATCAGACAAAACATACTTAATTAACTTGCACACAACTGTACGAAATAATAGAGGAAAACAATGAAAGCAAATTCTGCCTCCGGTCTTACTTTCCAAAAATATTAGATATCTCAATTGGAAACTATATGTAGAAAAATGAAAACCAATACAGATGACTCAATGGTAGCCAAAACTACAGATTTCCGACCATTTCTATTTAAGATGCACAATCATTGAACAAAATTTCTCAACAGTGATCAGGAATCCCCAGTGTTCCCCCACTTACGCAGAAATCAAATCAGAATTCAACTGCAAAACTTGCAAATTAGGGATCATTCCCATGCAGAAGTGAAATAACTCAATTTGAAATTTTAATGAAACTGGTAAGACAAATTCTAATTATGTATATATGGGAAATATTTGCTTTCATAAAACTGTTGAAAAGAGACCAATGTTATTTAGTATTCGGACCACAATAATGAAAGCACCAATTCAAGTACCAGAGAGATTTTGCACCATTCAAAACACCATGTTCTATGGCAGAATATTTACAAAAAGGTTCATTATATTACTAGAGGAAAACTGTGAAAAGCATGGAGCAGACAAAGCTCATGACTTTCTGAATAAAAGTTTCATTTTGTTCCAAAAACAAAAGCAAAAGTTCAGATGATTATGTAGTTCGATCTGAAAAGCTACTTTCAAAGTGTGTCAAGTGTAGGAAGTTAATGGAGAACATTCATTTGCATCTACATTTTTAACAACCTGTGAAATGCTACTACTGTTGAACAGTTTAAGTAGTGTTGTAAGCGGGCTTATTGCTCTCAAACAAAACTGAAGAAATAACAATGCTAAAATTGTAGAAAGGAAAATACTGTTATCACCTTGAGGAGGAAAGTACTACAGATAACAACTTTAATTGCAGAAGTGAAATTAAAAAATTGATTTACATCACAATCTAATTCTCAGAGGCAAATTTTCTCTCAAGATAAATCAAACAAGTTTAAAATGTAGCTTTCTTCTTTAAACTCCACTGAAAAGAGGAAAATGATCTTTATATTAGAGCATTAAGGCTGCAGGACAGGCATGTGCCTGTAAAAAGGATGGATAGGAAAGGTAGGATTCAAGAGCCGTGGATAACCAGGGAAATTGAAGATCTGATCAAAAAGAAAAGAGGCGTACGTTAGGTCCAGGCAACTGAAAACAGATGGAGCTCTGGAGGAATACAGAGAAAGTAGGAAAGAACTCTAACGGGGAGTTAGAAGGGCAAAAAGAGGTCACAAAATGTTCTTGGCAGATAGGATTAAGGAGAATCCTGAGGCATTTTATTCATATGTTGGGAACAAAAGAGTTGTCAGGGAAAAAGTCAGACCTCTCAGGGACAAAGGAGGGGAATTATGCTTAGAACCCAAAGGAATAGGGGAGATCCTAAATGAATACTTTGCATCAGTATTCACAGAGGGACTTGTTGACTGGGAGTGTCATAGAGGGAGGTGTTGACCCATTAGAGAGAATCTCCATTACAAGGGAGGAAGTGTTAGGTTTTTTAGGTAACATTAAAACTGACAAATCCCCAGGGCCTGACGGCATCTACCCTAGACTGCTCAGGGAGACAAGAGATGTAATTGCTGGGCCTCTGACGGAAATCTTTGTCTCTTCATTGGACACAGGTGAGGTCCCTGAGGATTGGAGGATAGCGAATGTGGTACCGTTATTTAAGAAGGGTAGCAGGGATAACCCGGTTAATTATAGGCTAGTGAGCTTGATGTCCATGGTAGGGAAGTTGTTGGAGAGGATTCTTAGAGACAGGATGTATGCGCATTTAGAACAGAACAATCTCATTAGTGACAGACAGCATGGTTTTGTAAGAGGGAGGTCGTGCCTTACAAATTTGGTGGAGTTTTTTGAGGAAGTGACAAAAACAGTTGACGAAGGAAGGGCCGTGGATGTTGTCTATATGGATTTCAGTAAGCCATTTGACAAAGTCCCTCATGGCAGGTTGGTTAAGCAGGTTAAGGCTCATGGGATGCAAGGAGAGGTGGCTAGATGGGTAGAAAACTGGCTTGGCCACAGGAGACAGAGGGTAACAGTCGAAGGGTCTTTTTCCGGCTGGAGGTCTGTGACCAGTGGTGTTCCGCAGGGTTCTGTACTGGGACCTCTGCTATTTGTGATATATATATAAATGATTTGGAAGAAGGTGTAACTGGTGTTATCAGCAAGTTTGTGGATGACACAAAGATGGCTGGACTTGCGGATAGCGATGAACATTGTCGGACAATACAGCAGGATAGGCTGGAAAATTGGGCTGAGAAATGGCAGATGGAATTTAATCCAGATAAATGCGAAGTGATGCATTTTGGGAGAACTAATGTAGGGGGGAGTTATACAATAAATGGCAGAGCCATCAAGAGTATAGAAACACAGAGGGACCTAGGTGTACAAGTCCACAAATCCTTGAAGGTGGCAGCACAGGTGGAGAAGGTGGTGAAGAAGGCATATGGTATGCTTGCCTTTATAGGACGGGGTAAAGAGTATAAAAGCAGGAGTCTGATGTTGCAGCTGTATAGAACGCTGGTTAGGCCACATTTGGAGTACTGCGTCCAGTTCTAGTCGCCGCACTACCAGAAGGACGTGGAGGCTTTAGAGAGAGTGCAGAGAAGGTTTACCAGGATGTTGCCTGGTATGGAGGGTCTTAGCTATGAGGAGAGATTGGGTAAACTGGGCTTGTTCTCCCTGGAAAGACGGAGAATGAGGGGAGACCTAATAGAGGTGTACACAATTATGATGGGTATAGATAGGGTGAACAGTGGGAAGCTTTTTCCCAGGTCGGAGGTGACAATCACGAGGGGTCACGGGCTCAAGGTGAGAGGGGCGAGGTATAACTCAGATATCAGAGGGACGTTTTTTACACAGAGAGTGGTGGGGGCCTGGAATGCGCTGCCAAGTAGGGTGGTGGAGGCAGACACGCTGGCATCGTTTAAGACTTACCTGGATAGTCACATGAGCAGTCTGGGAATGGAGGGATACAAACGAATGGACTAGTTGGACCAATGAGTGGCACAGGCTCGGAGGGCCGAAGGGCCTGTTTCCTGTGCTGTACTGTTCTTTGTTCATTTCTAAACATTTACAACTCACTAGGTCAACATGCATTGCGAATGGAAACCCAAAATCCATTTTCCATCTGTGCCAAATATATTCAGCCAGGTTAAGTGAATCCATTGCCGTTGCAAACTCTTCAAATGGTAAAATACATAATCTGGTGAACAAGTCATCATTTATCCTCAATTCAGGGACTTCTCCTTTAGATTGGAAAACTGCATGTTGTTAAGTAAGGTAAGAGAGGAAAACCAGGGACCCCTAAACATTTGTTGTCAGAAAATTCCTTGTGTCGATTATTAAAGACGGAGTGACTAAGCACCTTCAAAATTTTCAGCCAGGCAGAGAGAATCAGCCTGTATTTGTAAATTATTGGTCATCCTTCACAACCTCGACTAAATCTTTTTTGAAGAGATGACTAAATTAAGAGGCCAATGATGTTAATCAGGTGGATTTCTAGAAGGCATTTAATAAATTCCCCCATAAGAGATTGCTAGCTAAAGTTGAAGCTCATGGAACGGAGGGCAAATTATTACCCTGGTTAGGAGATTGGCTGAGTGACAGGAGTCAAAAGTGCAACTATAATGGCCAGGATGCGAAGAGTGACATCCCACAGAGATCTATGTAGGTCTCAACTACTCACTTGTTTACCAGTGGCTTAGATAATGGGATAGAGAACCACATATCTAAACCTCCCAATGCCATAAAGAAAGGTGGCATTTTAACTGTGGACAAAAACATAAAATTACAAAGTAATATTGGTAGATTAAGTTCATGGGGAAAAAACTGTGGCAGCTGGATTTCAATACTGGCAAGAGGTCAATCACTGGACCAAAAAGTAATAGATCAGAGTAATTTCTAAATAGCGAAAAGCTAGAAGCAATGGAGGTCCATAGAGTCTTGTATCATTAAAATACCATGAACAGGTATAAAATCAAATCAAAAAGGTTAATGGAATGTTAATACAGCTAATGGGCTTGAATACAAGGCGTGAGAAGTCATACTGTTGCTGCAAAAAGTCCTGGTTAGACCACACCTGGAGTACAGAGCAGCTCTGGGCGTCACACCAAAGGAAAGCTATATTGGTCTTGAAATGGAATGCAGCTAAGGTAAACCAGAATGAAACCTGGAAACTAAACGTTCAATTATCAGCAGAGAATACACAAACTACGCTTGTATTCTGTGGAATTTGGATAGTAAAGGAATGATTTGGTAAAGCTTTCAAGATATTAAAGAAAACTGATGGATAGAAACTACTTCAACTGGTTGGGGGTTTAGAGCTTGGGGGGGGCATAGCCTAAAAATGAAAACGAGAGTTTTCAGGAGTAAAGCTGGGAAATACTTCTGCGCACAAAGAGTGATGTGTGTTGCAACTGATGCTGGATCAATTGTTAATTTCAAATCTGAGACAGATTTCTGCTAACCAAAAGTGTCAAGGGACTTGGGACAAAGGCAGGCATAAGGAGTTTAGTTCACAGTTCAATCATGATCTATCTGAACGGTGAAACACACTCGAGGAATGAAACTACCTATTCTTGTCTATCAAAGTTAGACAGATTTTGGATGAACTCCAAGTTGCATAAAAATTTGAATATTCTGCACCTATTAATAATGGGTCATCAGATGGATGCATTTCCTTTTCTCACCATTAGATGCCTCTAATGTGTTTTGCAAAGCACGAGGCTCAGTGAACTCAGTTGCTGTCACAACTGAAGCAGTACTTTCCCACAGTATGGTTCAATGCACAGACATTTATAGAACAGCAAGGGGAGTTGGTGGCACAGTGGTATTGTCGCTTGGCTTGTAATCCAAAGACCCTGGGTAATGCTCTCAGGACTTAGGTTCGAATCACACCACAGCAGATAATGGAATTTAAAAACTTAATAGAACAAAGACATTGAATCTGACAGACAGCATCTTGCTCAAATCAAGTGAATTACTCAACAAGATGCAACTTTCCAAGTGCTGCAAGAAATAGTGAAGAAAGGATGGTCTGAGAGCACCAAGGACACACCTCTGATCACAAGAGCATTTTGGGCATACAAAGATGAATTAACAGTCCAAGATGACATCTTGTACAAAGGAAATAGAATCACAAAGGGTGGCATGGTGGCACAGTGGTTAGCACTGCTGCCTCACACCGCCAGGGACCCAAATTCGTTTCCAACCTGGTTGAGATGCTCCATCGGAGAGTCGGTGCAGTGGGCTGAATGGCCTCCTTCTGCATTGTAGGGATTCTACGATCTTGAATTAAAGTCTAATGACGACCATGAAACTATTGCCAATAGTAGTAAAAACCCATCTGGTTCACTAACGTCCTTTAGGGAAGAAAACCTGGTCTAGTCTATATATGATTCCAGACCCACAGCAAATGCCATCTGAAATAGCCTCGAATGCCACTCAGTTATATTCAAACATTAAGAGGAATGAAACCTGCCGGACCATCCAGTATCAACCTAGGAACTGGAAACGGCAATGGCAAAATCAGCTCTGTTGATCCTGCAAAGTCCTCCTTATTAACATCTGGAGTCTTGGGCCAAAATTTGGAGAGCTATCTCACAGATTCGTTAAGCAGCAGCGTGACAAAGTCATACTCAAGGCATCATACATTAGAGATAATGTCCTAGACACCACCATCACCATTCTTGGGTATGTCCTGCCCCAACAGCAGGACAGATCCAGCAGAGGTGGCAGCACAGTGGTACACAGTCAGGAGGGAGTTGCCCTGGGAGGGACGGGGGGGGGGGGGGGGGGGGGGGGAGAGACACACACCAACAAGAGGGAAAAACATACTTGACCTCATTCTCACCTCCCACTGGTGCATCTGTCCATGACAGTATCCGTTGGAGTGATCACTGCACAGTTCTTGTGAAGACAAGGTCCCTTGGGCTGACAAGTGGCAAGTAACATTCACGCCACCCAAGTGCCAGGTAATGACCATTTCCAACAAGAGAGGAACTAACCATCATCCTTTGACATTCAATGGCATTACCATCTCTGAATACCCCACTATCAACATCATGGGGAGGTTACTATTGACCAGAAATCAAACTGGACTAGCTATATAAATACTGCGGCTACCAAAGTAGGTCAAAGGCTGGGATACCTGCAGCAAGTAACTCACTTCCTGACTCCCCAAAGCCTGTCCACAATCTACTAGACACAAGTCAGAAATGTAATGCAATCTTCTGCACTTGCCTGGATGAGTGAGGTTCCAACAGCAATTAAGAAGCTCCACACCATCCAGGACAAAACAGCCCGCTTGATTGCTACCCCTTCCAACAACATTCAATTCCTCCACCACGGATAAACAGTGGCAGCCACATGTATCTACAAGGTACTTTGCAGGAACTCACCAAGATTCCTTAGGCAGCACCTTCCAAACCCACGACCAGTACCATGTAGAAGGACAACAGCAGGAGATACCTGGGAGCACCAACACCTAGAAGCTCCCCTCCAAGTCACTCACCATCCTGACTCGAAAATATATCACCATTCATTCACTGTCACTGGGTCAAAATTCTGGAATTCCCTCCCTAACAGCACTGAGTGTACCCACACCTCAGGGACTGCATTGTTTCAAGAAGGCAGCTCACCACCACCTTCTCAAGGACAACTAGGGAAGGGCAATAAATGCTGGTCTAGCCAGTAATGCCCACATCCCTTAAATTATTAAAAAATCTTCCCTTTCGACACCCAAAAAAATAATTTATAATGACTATCCTTACCCGGTCATGTAGTGTCCATCCCACATATTTCAAATAACTGTCATTGAGGAATGCATCACTGTAGCTCTTCATCCACACACCAATTTCTTCAATACATATGGCTCGGATCTCCGAAATTGCATCACTAGAAAAAAGTATAATCCCATTTTAAGTTCTCAAATTTTCTATTTCTTGTTTTTTCTGCAAGTTTATCTGATAGGTATTTTTAACGTCACATATAAACATTAATATATGCAACCACAAAAACGAAAATGCTGAGCAAAAAGCTAATTGCTTTTAGAACTCTACTTATTCTCATGGATTAAACAATGACTTTTTTGAAATTCTTTCTGTACAAAATAGTAATTGATTACAAATTAATCTTGACTGGTACGTACTTAGAGGTAAAACATATGAGAATTAGTATTTACTTAGCAGCTTTAACATAATAAGGTGCGTGGGGACCAGGGACTGGAATGCTTCATCACCCTTGTAAATATTATTTTAATCTGAAGTTTCTGTATTTTTTTTCCTTACTGTGTCCCTTTTAAAAGATGTATGTAGTTCTTTTTATTGGCAATCTTCTGGGTGGATCAAAAGAAGTGAAAAAAACAAAAATGACATAAGGAGATATTAGGGCAGGTCAAAGGTATAGGGTTTAATGAGCGTCTTAAAGGAGAAAACAGAGGCACAGAGATTTAGAAAGGGTGCTCCAGAACTTCGAGCCTAAGCAGCTAAAGGCATGGTCACCTAAGTGGAGTGATTAAAATCCAGGATGCACGAGGGACCAGAATTAGAGGACTGCAGATATCTTGGAGGGTTGCAAGGTTGAAGGTGATTGCAGAGATAGAAAAGGGCCAAGGCCATAAATAAGAACTTTAAAACTAATGTGTTATTTAATTGGGAGACAATGTAGATCAGCAAGCGCAGAGATGACAGGTGAATTGGATTTGATGGGAGTTAGGACTGTAACAGCAAAGTTTAGGACGACCTCAAGCTTATGAAGAATAGAACGTGGGAGGCCAGCCAGGAGTACATTAGTATAGTCAAGTCTGGAAATAACAAAAGCCTAGATGAGGGTTTTCGCAGCAGGAAGTTGGGTGAAGGCAGACGATGTTACACAGATGGAAATAGGCAATCTTACTGATGGCACAGATGTGCATTAAAGTTCAACATAGGGTCAAGTATGGCACAAAGGTTGCAAACAGTCTGGTTCAGCTGCCAGACAGTTGCCCAGGAGAGGAATGAAATTCATAGAGGAGCAGAATTGTGACAATCCAAAAACAATAACTACAGCCGTCCCAATTTAATTGGAGATCACAACAGTAAATCATTCATTACTGCATTATTCCAAGTTATTTCTCAACCCAGTCTTGCAGAAATTATCACTTACCGATATCGGTGTACAAATATACCCTTAAAAACAGAGTTCATCATGTTTTCTATTTCATCTTGATTTTCTTGAAGCTAAAAGGAAATGTGATAAAAGTAATCTACATTATATCTATTTGAACAGAATTTAAAACAAAAATCTCATGGTAGGAACGTAGCTCCAAAGCCAAAGAGTAAAGAAATATTTGAAATTGACTGAATTGTAATATGCCAAAAATGTGAAATGTAAAAGAGGTAAATCAAAGTTCTGCTGAGCACAGCTTTCTCCTCCAGCTTCATTAGGTAAACTAACTGAACTTGTAATGCATGAGGATTTTTTTAATATAGCATGTTCTGTTCTGATGTCTGCCTGACAGCAGCCCCAGGTGATCTGATTGTTAGAGATCAAAGAAAGGAAGGGTTGATTGTTTTATGGGGAAGAGGGTGCGAGGTACTTATACTTGGGAGACAATCGTAGCAGCCTGTGTATTAACAATGGAGACCGAGTCTCCAAAGTCCCTAAAGTGTTGTAAATGGTGGGTTGTAAACAGCTGTGGCTTTAATCTGTCCATTTAGCTCCAAAATGGAAGAGTTGGGCTCTCAAGGATAGCTAATTAGCATTTGTACCTCGACACAGACCCAGGTGATTCATGTTACAATGGGGAAGGATGTAGAGGAAGCTATATTAAGGTGCAGGTTACTGACTTTCCTAGAATATCTAATATCACAAATAGTGTTTTGGGGAGTCTGTCTGGATCTTGGAGAAAGGGAGCAGCTTGAGGCCAAAAACATCTCTATGGTTCGCTGCGCAGGAATGCAGGTGAAACCAACATTTCTGGACTGGAAAGAGCAAATCTGTGGGGAATTAAAACGAGACTGGAAGAGTCATACGCTTGGGCTAGTGGAAGTAGCCAGGAAAAGAAAACCACTCTGTGATAGACAGTTCTAAGATTATAAGTTATCAGCTGAGAAGAACAACAGAAATAAACCCTACGGGGCCAAGAATCACTTTGGTTTGATTCAGTGGAAATTGAATGCCTACGTAAAGGATTGTGTAAAGTGCACCCGAGTGTAAAGTGCACCTGTGAAGTGTGTTTTCTGATTGGGCTAAGAACAAGAAGGTTCTATGGTTTAAAGTACAAGTTGCCAATGAAGATTATGTTTTTAGTCATTTGTTACATAAAACATCTTTAAAAATAAAATCTTGACATGACATTGTTTCAGCTATTACCTAGAAGTCTAAACATGTTTTGTTAAACGTTATGGGGGTTGAAACAAAGGGAAAGCCAATAAACCATGTCAATCAAATTATATATTTCAAATTGTTATCAAGAGAATCGGGCAGCACAGTGGCATAGTGGGTAGCACTGCTGCCTCACAGCACCAGGGACCCAGGTTCGATTCCCGACTTGGGTCACTGTCTATGTGGAGTCTGCATGTTCTCCCCGTGTCTGTGTGGGTTTCCTCCAGGCTCCAGTTTCCTCCCACAGTCCAAAGATGTGCAGGTTGAGTGGATTGGCCATACTAGATTGCCCCTTAGTGTCAGGAGAACTATTAGAGTAAATGCATGGGGCCCGGGTGGAAGTGTGGTCGGTGCAGACTTGATGGGCCGAATGGCCTCCTTCTGCACTATAGGATTCTATGATACTATGAGAATCATCGGTTTTCCAGAGCAACTGTTAAATAGCGCAGACATAGTCATTTACCATTCAAGGAACTCAATGTTTACAATAGTTATTTTAATGAAGCTTTTGAAGTTAGGCAAATTACAATACACAGAGGTGGCAAGAGGTATTTTTACGTTGGTTTTACTTAGCAGACAAATATAATAGCAGAATAATTGTCAAGATGCTCCACATTGATGTATTCTTTTGCTTAAGATGGCAATATTATTGAATTATCTGCAAGTAATTATCAGAAATCGTCAGTTTTATTAAAAAAATGTTAATTAACAGCAGGGGAAGAGAAAGATATATATATAGATTGACCTTGTTGAATTTTAATATGTCCCCTTTTCCTTGCAATTCCTCCAATTAGCCTGTCAGCATCAGACACTCCCAGTCATCATCCATCCAGTAGCCCTTGTGCATGCCCACTTATGCCAAATTGAGGGCCATTTTGTGTTAGAGCAAGTGAATTGAAACTATCCAAGATCATTTCAAAAGGGCAGTTGCAAACAACAGTGAATCCTTTCACCTGAAATATTATTCCTGTTTCTCTCTATACAGATGTTGCCTGCTCTGAGGAATACTTCATTTTTTATTATTTTAGAAAAATGTGTATTTGGAGACACAAACTTATAAGACCATAAGACATAGGAGCAGAATTAGGCCACTCGGCCCATTGAGTCTGGTCCGCCATTCAATCATGGCTGATATTTTTCTCATCCCATTCTCCTGCCTTTTCCTCATAATCCCTGATCCCCTTATTAATCAAGAACCTATCTATCTCTGTCTTAAAGACACTCAATGACCTGGCCTCCACAGCCTTCTGTGGCAGACAGTTCCACAGATTCACCATTCTCTGGCTGAAGAAATTCCTCTTCATCTGTTTTAAAGGATCATTCCTTTAGCCTGAGGTTGTGTCCTCTGGTTCCAGTCTTTCCTACTAGTGGAAACTCTTCCGCACATCCACTCCATCCAGGCCTCGCAGCATCCTGTAAGTTTCAATAAGATCCCCCCTCATCCTTCTAAACTCCAACGAGTACAGACCCAGAGTCCTCAACCGTTCCTCATATGACAAGCTCTTCATTCCAGGGAGCATTCTTGTGAACCTTCTCTGGACCCTTTCCAAGACCAACACATCCTTCCTTAGATACGGGGGCCAAAACTGCTCACAATACTTCAAATGGGGTCTGACCAGAGCCTTATACAGCCTCAGAAGTACATCCCTGCTCTTGTATTCTAGCCTTCTCGCCATGAATGCTAACATTGCATTTGCCTTCCTAACTGCCGACTGAACCTGCCCGTCTACCTTAAGAGAATCTTAAACAAGGACTCCCAAGTCCCTGTGTGTTTCTGATTTCCTAAGCATGTTCCCATTTAGAAAAGAGTCTATGTCTCCATTCCTCCTTCCAAAGTGCATTACCTCACAGTTTTCTACATTGTATTCCATCCGCCACTTCTTTGCCCACTCACCTAACCCGCCCAAGTCCTTCTGCAGCCCCTTGCTTCCTCAATACTACCTGTCCCTCTTTGCATCATCTGCAAACTTAGCAACAGTGCCTTCAATTCCTTCCTCCAAATCGTTAATCTATATTGTGAAAAGTTGTGGTCCCAGTACCGACCCGAGGCACACCACTAGTCACCAGCTGCCATCCTGAAAAAAAACCTTTATCCCCATTCTCTGCCTTCTGCCAGTCAACCAATCCTCTATCCATGCCAGGATCTTGCCCTTAACACCAGGTGCTTTAAGTTCCATGGTCATTCTGCCCAGGTGAAGTTCTGGGAGCACTAGGCTAGGGTCACTGACTGATTGACTATTGTTCCTGACCCATCCCCTCTTGCTGAACTGATGCCTGGACTACCACTCCAGCTTCATTTGCGCTCATCACCCATGTTTTCTTTGAAGGTTCCTCCAGCTGTACAGCATCACTTGACTCCTGGTACCAGGCTTGGATGGACGGAAGCAAAAATAGAGGGAGGATGTGACTCTCAACTGATTTCCAGTACCAAATCAATGAATAGTTAAATTTTATTTTTCCAATATCATTCTTCTAGTTATTGGGAAGGTTCATCCAATGAAGCTTCCACAACTAATGTACACTAAAAAGTACATTTCCAATAAAATGAATGCATTAATCACGGAAGATAACTGCCATTAATAGAAAATCCGCATGATCAAGTCCACAATTATCATTCCTGGCTATAATTTAGTTTTATCATATGCTTCAGGAATTATATCTTTTTAATAATATTTTCACTGACATTTTCTTTAAATATTGAAATTGCTAAAAGCTGTTAATGTAAAACTGCAACAATCTGTAAATTGCCTTCAAACAGTCATTCAGAATTTTGCCCTGCAGAAGGAAATTCCTGATGACATGCAGCCTTTAAAGTATAATTCCATAAGCTGCAATCTCTCACTAGCCTCTGCCAACAGATCATATCCAACAAATGAGATTTTATACAAGCAAATTCATCAACGTCTGTCTTCACTGAGGTTTAAACAGTAAAATTGAAAGTAATAATCGCCCAGCAACCTCCATGTTAACATCAAGATAAAAGCAAAATTACTGCAGTTGTTGGAATCTGAAACAAAAACAGAAAATGCTGGAAAAGCTCAGCAGGTCTGACAGCATCTGTGAAGAGAGAACAGAGCTAATGTTTCAAGTCGGATGCCCAAACGTTAGCCCTGTTTCCTCTCCGCAGATACTGAGAGAGCTGTTGAGATTTTCCAGCATTTTCTGTTTTCGCTCCATATAAACATATCTGCATTAAAGAGTTATTGTAGAGAGCCAATAAGCGAAGTCAAATCTTTGTAACTGCTCTGAGTGCTTCCTTTATCTTTCAGCTTTCGTTTTATTCATTAATGGGGCTGGAGTGCATTGACACGGTGCACGGTAGCACAGTGGTTAGCACTGCTGCTTCACAGCTCCAGGGACCTGGGTTCAAATCCCGGCTCGGGTCGCTGTCTGTGTGGAGTTTGCACATTCTCCCTGTGTCTGCGTGGGTTTCCTCCGGGTGTTCCGGTTTCCTCCCACAGTCCAAAGATGTGCGGGCTAGGTTGATTGGCCATTCTAAATTGCCCCTTCGTGTCCTGGGATGCATAGGTTAGAGGGGTTAGTGGGTAAATATGTCGGGATATGTGGATAGGGCCTGGGTGGGATTGTGGTTGGTGCAGACTCGATGGGCCGAATTGCCTCTTTTTGCACTGTAGGATTCTATGATTGAATGACAAGGCCAACATTTATTGTTCAACCCTATTTGCCCTTGAGAAGATGGCAGTGAACTGCCTCTTGAGCTGCTGCAGTCCATGTGGTGAAGGTACTCTGTGATATTAGGTGAGTTCCAAGAGTGTGACCCTGTATGGATGATGGAATGGTGATGTATTTCCAAGTCAGGATGGTGTGTGATTTGCAGGTGGCAGTGTTCATCTGCATCTGCTGTCATTGTCCTTTCAAGTGGTGGTGATCACAGGTTTGGAAGGTGCTCTCGATGAAGCCTTGGTGAGTTGCTGCAATGCATCTCGAGGATGATGGTGGAAGGAGAGAATGCTTAAGGTGGTGGATTGGGTATCAATCAAGCAGGCTTTTTCATTGATGGTGTGGAGCTTCTTGAGTGTTATTGGAATGGCACTCACCCAGGGAATTGGAGAAGATTCCATCACACTGCTAAATTGTGTTTTGTAGATGATGGAAAGGCTTTGCAAGTAAGCAGTTCAGTTACTTAGTGCAGAATACTCATGTGTGTGACCTGCTGTTGCAACCACAATAACTATCCAGTTAATTTTCTAGTCAATGGTGACTCCCAAGGTGTTGATGTTGGGAGACTCGAAGATGGTAATGCTGTTGAACACAGGTGAGGTAAGTAGAATCTCTCTTGAAGATGGTCATTGCCTTTCACTTGTGTGGGATAAATGTTATTTGCTATTTATCAGTCCAAACCTGAATGTTGTCCAGGTCTTGCTGCATATAGGTATGGACTGCTTGATTACCTGTGGAGCTGCAAATGGGATGAACACTGTGCAATCGTCAGTGAACATGCCCATTTCAATCCTTATTTTGAAGAGAATGTCAGTAATAAAGCAGCTGAAGAGCTTAAGTCTAGAATGCCACCCCAAAGGGTCCCTGCATCAATATCTTGGGGCTCAGACGATTAGCCTCCAACAGCTTAAACCACCTTTCAAGCCAGTGGAGAGTTCCGATTTTCACATCGCTAATTCCCACTGATTACAATTTGACTTGGGCTCCTTGATGCCACACCTGGTCAATTACCATTTGACATCAAAGGCAATCACTCTCACCTCACCTGTGGAATTCAGCTCTTTTGTCCATGTTTTGATCAAGGCAGTAATGAGGTCTGGAGCCAAGTGGTCCCAGTAAACATAAACTGAGCACTCACAACCTATATGTTATTTAATAGCATTGGAGACAGCACCTGCCATTAATTTTCTGATGATTGAGACTGAATTGATGTGGCAGTAATTGGCTGGATTAGCTTTGTCCTGCCTTTGTGGACAGGACATACTGGGCAATCTTCCACTTTGGTCCAGTAGATGCCAGTGTTGTAGTTGTACTGGAACTGGAGTACAAGTCTTCATTTCTAAAACTGGGATATTGCCAAGGTGTGGAGATGCCGGCGTTGGACTGGGGTAAACACAGTAAGAAGTTTAACAACACCAGGTTAAAGTCCAACAGGTTTATTTGGTAGCAAAAGCCACACAAGCTTTCGGAGCTGCAAGCCCCTTCTTCAGGTGAGTGGGAATTCTGTTCACAAACTGTTTGTGAACAGAATTCCCACTCACCTGAAGAAGGGGCTTGCAGCTCCGAAAGCTTGTGTGGCTTTTGCTACCAAATAAACCTGTTGACTTTAACCTGGTGTTGTTAAACTTCTTACGATATTGCCAAGGACCATAGCCATTGCTGCATCCAGTACGCTCAGCCATATCTTGATGTCATGTTGAGTGAATTGAATTGGCTGAAGATTGGCATGTGATGGCGCATGCCATCCACTTGGTTTTTCCAGTTGAAGACATTACACAGTACAGTCTAAAGATCTAAAATACAAAGGTGTAGAAGTCATGCTACAGCGATACAAAAGCCCTGGTTAGAGGACACCTGGAGTACTATGACCAGTTTATGGCATCACACCTTAGGAAGGACATAATGGCCTAAAAGGAAGTGCTGCATAAATTTCCCTGAACTCTACGGGTTAAATCATAAAGAGAATGTGCACAAGCTATGTTTGTTTGCAATCTAATTTAGAAGATTAAGGGGTGATTAGATCTAAATTTTCAAGATATCAAGGGAAACATATAGGATAGATAGAAACGAACTATTGCTGCTGGTTGGGGAGTCTGAAATGAGAGCAGTGTATATAAGTTTGACCCAAACTTTGAAGTGAAATTAAGAAACACTTCAACTTACAAAGAGTGGTACAAGATTGGAACTCTCTTTAGACAATGGCAATTAATGCCAGATCAATTGTTAACTTTAAATCAGAAACTGGTAGATTTTTATTAACCAAATGTATAAAACGAAGGCAGGTATGTGAAGCTCAGTCACAGATTAGTCAATATCTCATTGAATGGTGGAACGAACTTGAGGAGCAAAATCACTAACTTCTGTTCCTATGCAAATGAAAAAATGTGGGACTGCTGAGCCTTGATTTGATCAGTTGGCTGTGAGATAGTTTAATTCCTGTCTTATAGTATGCTGCTTCTGCTCTTTATCAAAGCACGTGAATCGAACTTGCAATCTCACCAGGTTGTCAACCCATTATTAGGTATTGCTGGTTCTGCTCCTTACGTGCTCTTTGACACTATGGCAATGCTTCCCAAACCTTTTGATGATGTTATTTCATTTTAATGCCCCAAATTTTGAGACCCCCCAGTGTGTCTCACAAAATGTGGTGGCATGAGAGTTGTTGAGCTGAATTGTTAACGGATTATTGGCCTATATGGACTCTGATCGTTAACATAATAGTATCCCGATTATTTATTTTATAGGATCATATATATTATTGACATAATTGGGCAACGGACTTTAATGTAATAGAATCCTGATTATTATAATAAGGTCTTGATTATGATTGTAATAGGACATTGAATAGTGCATGTATACAGGATGAAATTCATACCAACAGAACATGCGCTTGCTGGATTATATACATGTTAAGTGAAACAAAGGACCATGGCAGTACTTCACAAACTATTTTCCAATGTGACCCCAGATATGGGACAGCTCATATCCAACATTCAGAGCTTCAACTCCCCCTCATACACAGCTGCAAGCCTCATCCATATCTCAAAGCTTGTACAAACAATGCCAGATTTTTGACCATAACAGACCATGACACACTGCACTACACCCAATGACACACTTCCCTCTCTCTCAGGGTGACATGATACACAACCAGAGGCAGCAGTTGCTAGCCGTGACTTCATGCTCCATGGCTATCAAAGGAGCAGCTGTTCACAAAGCTGCTTGCCCCCTATACCTGCTGTTCTCTGGCAAGAGAATGAAATGTAGTTAGCTTTCTTGGAATACGAACATACAAACAAGAGAGGCTATTCAGCCTGTTTTGCCTGCTGCCATTTAATTAGATCATGGCTGATCATCTATCTCAGTACGGAAAAGCGGTGTTATCTCCAGATCCCTTGATCTCATTAGTCTCCAGAAATCTATCGATTTCTGTTTTGAACATGCTCTTTGATTGAGCTTCCTTAGCCCTGTGGGACAGAGAATTCCAAAGATTCACCATCCTGAGTGATGAAATTCTTCCTCACCTCAGTCTTAAATGGCTAACCCCTTATTCTGAGATTATGTCCCCTGGTTTTAGACTCACCAGCTGGGAAAAACATCTTATCCACATCCAGCCCATCAAGTCCTGTAAGAATTTTGTATGTTTTGTAGAGCCTTAACGATCCCACTTACGCAAATCATAGAAGCCTACAGTGCAGAAGGAGGCCATTCGGCCCATCAAGTCTGTATTGACCACAATCCCACCCAGGCCCTATTCCCGCAACCCCACACATCTACCCTGCCAATCCCCCCGACACTAGGGTCAATTTAATATGGCTAATCCACCTAACCCGCACATCTTTGGACTGTGGGAGGAAACCAGAGCACCCAGAGGAAACCCTCTCAGACATTGGAAGAAAATGCAAACTCCGCACAGACAGTGACCCGAGGCCGGAATCGAACCCGGGTCCATGGCACTGTGAGGCAGCAGTGCTAACCACTGTGCCGCCGTGTCGCCCAATGATGGATGCAAAACTACCATGTTGCACATATCTCCAGCTCAAGCCTGGAATGATCGAGATGCGTAAAAAATTATGGCCACAATCACCTTTCCAGCCACTGACAATGCTGCTATGCCCTTGTTCTGAGATTACAGTTGAAGTTGCAGCAGGTGGCAGATTTCAGCAATGACATCTTCAGTATCATCTAGATGTCTCACACTGTTTCTTCCATAGGTTCAGGTATTGCTCCCTCTTCAGCCTGGGCAAATACAGTTTCCTGCTGAGGGCCCTTTGCTTCCATCTACTCTGCCTCTTCTAGCAGTTTGCCCTGTTCTGCCCATTCTCCCCAGAACGCACTATTCCCAGAGAAATGCCCATTTTGGGGAGCAATTCATTTGTGCAGAAGCCTTGCAGTCAGGACAAAGTCCTTCAGCACCTGCACACAACTTCTTCTAATATTCAGCAACTTTCAAGAACTCTAAAACACACAAAAAACTTGCATAATCGGAGCAAACGGGTGGAAGACATCAAATCAGCAACTAACCTGACAGTAGTTGATGCTTCATTTAAATAGGGGAGGCCCTTCCTGCTGCTCAGTATGTGTTCAGCTTTACATAATTAAGAGACTGTGTCAGCTGGAGTGTTGAGCTGCAAAATGTCAATACTGGAATCAAATCAGCATTACACTCTGATTGATGCCATGATCCTCCTGGGAGGGAAACTTCTGGTGGGTGCTCACCAATATGCTGTTCAGCGCAACTTACAGCCAAAGGGTGACATGTGTGCTGTGGACACCATTTCAGATCTCTCACAACATAGCACATCCACATTTTTTGCCCATAGGTACATAAATTTGCATTGCAGTGATGTTGAAGTGAGAACAGGATGGGAGATTAACGTGACATACCACAGAGAGGTCAGGTTCACAAGGAAGAAATGACTATGTTCAGGAAAGTTGTTATCCAACTCCTTTAAGCCAGAACCAGCTGCTTCACATTTTACAATGTGCCTTGGCAGCATTTTTGTTTTATTGCACATCTCTTGAATTTGCGGATCTTTCTTCCACTTTTACATTTTCTTGCTTTGTTTACATTTTCACCACCTCACTGATCACCTTTTATGCATTTCAACAATTTTCTATCAATCATTCTATAGGTGAATCAACCCATTTGTTTTCTTTAGATTGGAGTGAGTATTTCTTGATTCTCTTTCTCTTTGAACTGTCTATTTTTCCAACCTCATTGATATATTTCCTCATCTATTAGCTTTCAGTTCAGATGTTCAAAACTTGTGTTTTTCCTTCAGTGTTGATGGACCGCAGACCATCATGTTTCCTTTAAGACATTCAGCATTTGCTCTATTTTCACTTTATTATTGGTCAAGATTTATTTCATGTTGCAATAAGATGACTTGAATCATAGAGCCCATTTTAAATATGGCAAAACTAAAAGTTGTTTGGAAATAAAATACTACCAAATGTAGCCAACACCACCAAAATGTAGCCAACAGCTTCTAAAACTTTTCAACTGGTATTATCTGATTTCATAAATAAAATATATTTTTAACATTAGAAGAATATTTGATTACGGATCAATAACCTTGAGATGAGTACAAATTTTTGTCTGTAGATTTTCATCATATATCAGCCATATTACAAAGTAAATGCAGAAATCTTAGCAATTACATATTAACATAAGTACCGTTTGCTTGGCTATAGAGTAATCCCATGTTAATTAATTGTTTACAACATATTCTGTTCGAAAAATCCTACATTTCCTCTTTCCGCCATATGTACATTTAGACAGTTTTCAGGAATTTTTGAATTTATTGCTATGTATACCCAAATTGAAACATTTGCAAAATGAATAAAGCACACTAGCAGCCTTACCTCCTTTCTCTTTTGTAAAAGCAACTCCAATCTGTCATTAGCTCGTTTGCCTATCATTTTGTTCCTCTCAGCCTCATACTGTCTTTGTGTGTTATCCTGATGTATACTTAAGTTTAAGGCCACATTCACCAATGCAGTCATCAGCTTCATAGCTGTGAGGAAACAAGCAAAAACGTTAACTGTAAATGTAATGCGCAAATGGTCAAGCCTAATCATATTTGTCTCTCGTTGCAGCATATTAAGAAATGTCTTGTGTCAGGCAAAGTTTAATAAAATAATTTAAATATCACCTCTGAAACAAGAAGTTAAGTGGCTAGTTGGTGAGTATTTCTCTTTATTTGTCCTCCTTAAATTAAGGTATTAGTTAACTAAGAGGCAAGATATTAAAAATTTCAATCGGAATATGTAAAACTAAGTAAATTATTACAGAACAAGTTTATCCGAGTTCAGGTTTCATCAGAGTGCAAGGGAATTTGACAAATATGGGAATTCAATGAGGTGGGGGTAAGAGGTGTTGCTTTATAAATAAAAATTAGACAAACGAATAGGATTATGTTAGGACTGCGAGCAGAGTTGAAGACCTAAAGCATGTAACTACATTTCATAAATTAAACAAGGTTATTATCTAAACTAAAAACTGCAGACAATTGAGTGATATTTCAAAATGTGAAAACCCAAGTTAAACAAAATACAATAGATTTGGTAGGGGAGGCATTCTGTTGCAGTTGTAGCATGTGGATCCACAACAACGCACCTCAGTAAATGACTGTAGCTCAACAAACTTCAGCTCACAGTTGGATTCCAAACTTCAGATAATGCAGATGAAGTTACATGGACACTTCTTTCCAGGAAGCAGTTACATACTTCAGGTTTGTTCTGTGGTCATCGACAGGATGGTTGTGACTACAAATGAGGTGATAGCATTGAAGGAGCTCAGCACTTGCACTTGTCTAAAAGCTATGATGTTTTCACAGCCTATGTGGTCAAGAGCAGAGACAGCTGGGAAGATGAGCAAACTGGCCACAGCTTCCTGGCACAGGGAGCAATTCAAGATGAGGAGTAAAAGCAAAGGTATGGGACAGAATAGTTAGGGAGATAGATACCGTCCTCCGTTGCTGATACGTTCTGAAAGCTGTTTTGCCTGTCCAGTGACAGGGTTAAGGACAAGGTTAACGGGTTAGAAAAGAACTTGGGAGTGGATAGGGAAAGATTTCGTTGTTGTGGTCCTCAAGTTCTACCAATGCCATTGGTATTTAAGAAAGAGGTTCTGTTGAGGGAGAATTAAGAATAAAAATTCAAAACTAGAACCATATATAGGTAATAATCTTTGTATTATTTCCTGAGCCATGAGTGATCACAGAGTTGATTGCAGAGCTGAAAAGGCTATCGTGGGAGAAATGGTTTTGAATCATGGGACACTGACACCAGTATTATGAAAACAGGGAGCTGTCCCAATATGTTTCACCTGAACCTTGCTGGGGCCAGTGTCCTGGTGACTCAAATAACCAGCATAATAGATGGAGCTTTAAACTCAACAGTGGGGAGCGGAGTTCAAACACTAAAGAGAAAGGACAAAGCAATAGTGCAGGGTTGTGATATGGGCACTGATAACCAGAATATGACAGAAAGGGACAGAGATGACAAATATATGAGTGTAAAAAGTGTCAAAGTAGGGAAAAATGGTTACAAAAAAAAAAACAAGTTGAAGGCTCTTTATCTGAATGCACACAGCATTACTTACAAGATAGATGAATTGATGGCACAAATGGAAATAAATGGTTATGATCTGATAGCCGTTATGGAGACCTAATTGAAAAGGTAACCTTGAGGACAAACTCATTTCTATTTGGGACAGTTAATTAGAATGTGGAACCAATCAGGAAACAGGCTATTTCAGATGTGGTGAATTGTAAAGATTCAGTTACTATTTCATTGTAAAGGATCTTCAAGGGAAGATTGATCACAACATGATAGGATTTCACATTCAGTTCAGGTGAAAAACTTGGCCTAATGTTTGGTTTGCTTTTTTATGGCTTTGTTTAACCTCATAGAAATCCTACAGTACAGAAAGAGGCCATTCGGCCCATCGAGTCTACACCGACCACAATCCCACCCAGGCCCTACCCTCATATCCCTACATATTTTAACCACTAATCCCTCTAATCTACGCATCCCAGGACACTAAGGGGCAATTTTAACATGGCCAATCAACCTAACCCGCACATCTTTGGACTGTGGGAGGAAACCGGAGCACCCGGAGGAAACCCACGCAGACACGAGGAGAATGTGCAAACTCCACACAGACAGTTCCCAAGCCGGGAATCGAACCCAGGTCCCTGGAGCTGTGAAGCAGCAGTGCTAACCACTGTGTTACCGTGCCGCCCCTGTGGTGCAACTTTTATTGATTAGCGTGTTGGTACTCAGATTCCATTGCTCTTCTACCCTACCTAGAATGACATGTTCCAAGTTATCAAGTGGCCTCCTCCTTCTTCCCACAAAAATATACTACCTCACATTTATCTGTTTTGAACTTAATTTTCCATTTGAACCTATGCGGCGCATTATCCGATACCTTAATGACCTTTCTATAATGCGGCACAAAAAACTGCTGTGCTGTGATGTAGCTACTGTTCCCTATTTATTTATAAAACATATCCCAACTTATACAGGTTAAAATGCTATTGGCCTGATCTATCTGCACGCAAAATGCCACAACATGTCTGCTCATTAATATCCTTCAGTGTCGATCCATTGGGGAGGTGGTGGCACAGTGGCATTGTTACAGGACTAGTAATCCAGAGACCCAAGGCAACACTCCGAGGACCCCAGTTCAAATCCCACCAAGGCAGATGGTGCAATTTGAATTCAATAAAAATCTGGAATTAAAAGTCAAATTATGACATTGTCAATTGGTGTAAAAACCCATCTGGTTCACTAAATTCCTTAAGGAAGGACAGCCTGCAATACCCACATCCCATGAATGAATTAAAGAGAAATATAGAAGGGTGTTACATTTGTCAGATGAGAACCCAAAAACAAACTCATGTAACCATTTAAATGTAATAAGATTAATATTTAGTGTGCACAGAAAGAACTACAATTATATCTTGTATTTAATAAAACATGACAGTAAATGTCCCTCAGCATTGACACAAAAGTATATTTCAGTGAACCAAACTCTCAACTTACCAGCCAATGTGCTGGTGTGCCTGAAGGCTCGAACTTGGGAATCCGAAAGACCAGTTAGCAGAGAAATCACTGTATCCATCATGTACTCATCATAAATAATACTGTATTGACACTGCCGGATGAGTACTCCAATAAACTCACAGAAATTTGATCGGAATTTCTTCCACTGAGGACCAGGCATTGTTAGAGGGTAATCTCCACTGTCCTGTAAATAAATATACTCTAAACTATAATCTAATTGAATGTCAATAAATAGTCTGCAAATTTACTACTGTGAAGCAATAGTTATATTTACTGTAAACATAGCAATATTTTTTTCTGGGAAGCTGTGTTATCCCACATTTTTGGCAAAATAACAATTATAAACATGTGTATAAATCAAATCCAATACATGATCATTTCAATCAACATATTGCTGAAGAAGTTTACAAGATCTGAGATTGATCGAGTTAACATGTCTAACTTGTTTCAAATCATTTATAGATCATTTCTGTATCAAAATACCAGCTGAGTACAGGCAGTTCGCAGACTTACAACACAACTGGTTCCAGGAGTCTGTGTCGCAATTCAAAATGCTGTAAGTTGAAATGCTAAAGGGCGGGAGATAGTTTCCACCAGTGGGGAAAGGCATTCTTATCCACGTTCATAAGGGTTAGTGACCCAATATACACGACTGAATATTGGATTATTTGACTCTGTTTCTCAAGCTCTGCCTGAGGCATGTTGAAAATAAGCTATTTTTAATGTCATAGGTCTGTACATTCCAAGGGTGTTTCTGCCGAAATTACAGGGAACTCTTGTAGAAACGCTATTATGTGGCACCTGAAGAAAGCAACGATCTAAGATTTAGAACAGTAAAACATATCAAATTTTTAACTGAGGTCAGAATCTATTCTGGACAATTTAACTTAGCCAAACTCACATTCCACTGGGCTGGCAAGGAAACAAAGTTGGAAACAACACTAAATTCAAAACAGTGTCAATTTATAAGCATTGGATGCGTCCTTCGTCATAAGTTGACCATCGCAAAGTCTACGTCTGCCTGTAATACATTTCAACATGACATTTACAATGTTTACAATATACTTAGTAAATGACTTCTAATTGACTGATTTAATCGGAATGAAATTTTTTCTCCCTTTAAGATTGAAATGCTAGGGACATGAAAAATCCTTGGTTGGCCAGGTTGTCAAAAATAAAATGAACACATTCAAGTTCACTGCTATTTCAAAACATGGTATCAACTTATAAGCATCGTACGTGTCTTTCTTTTATGGTTGACCATAACTTACAAATTGATAAGTACAGAATTTAGGGGTAATGAGTCTCAAGAGAAACATTGCAAATGCTCTCTCTCTCTTCAGGTACCGTGGCCAAAAGGGGTGTTGGCAACCATGAACCTCCGTTACTCTTGCTCGAGAGGTGTGGATCATCTTCATTCATGCTATATTCATCCAGTTTACCCGGCTCTTTAAAAAGATCGTTCTTTATTTACCTCAATTTCGTTTACCATTCATCTTTCCCATCAGCATCATACCTTCTAAACAAACCTGTTGGTTTAATTTGGAATCATCGAAATCATGACTATAGCTATCTGGGACCTTTCTTTAACATTGTAACTTAAAGTAAGGGCTAAACAATCTCACTTAATGTAGGCTGGCCTTAAAATAATTCCCTGACTTTCCCTTAACTACAGTTTTAATTCTTTGGAAAAGAATATACAACTCAGGATTCCCCGATACCTTTGAACTCACAGCAAGATCAAAATTATATATTTTTGAACTTGTAATCCCTCGTTGCTTTGAACTTCCACAATCAAAATAGGAGACTTTACTGTACACAATATTCAACTTCACTGCAAAAGAACATTTAACAATTGTGACATATAACAATAGACCAGGGATCAAAACTGGGACATTTCCAATTTTGCATATTCAGCATGGTGCATTAGTTACTGAATTCCTGAGAACTCACCTCATCAAACTCTTCAGTCATTTTCCTAATTATTTCTGTATTTTGCATATTTCGAAACATCTCAATTCTAACGGTGCCTGTGAATGAAATATAAAAAGAAAATAAAGATCAATGTTACAGGTAAATCACTGACGATAGTGATGATGAGTCACACAAAGCATCAATGTAAAATTTTACTCAAGTTAGTGTGTTTGTACCACACAAATAAGGCAAAATTTAAAAATTGGATTTCAAGTCTGGCACAACCAAAGCATGTCTAATTGCTTTATTAAAAGTAATATATGCCACAACACCAGACACTTAAATAGCTAATGTAACAAAGAACAAAGTAATTGAGCAAAAGCACTACAGAAAAGTATACAAAACAAATTTGTGCTCCTGCGCTATTTGGAGCACCTCCAAATACAGTGGTGTTTCCAACATCATACATTTTCCTTGCTTCAAAATCCATTGGCTGAACTGGCACAAAATTTGCACTTTGACATGCTTTCAGCCAGTGGTCAACTGCACCAAAGAAAAAACCTTCATTTAAAAAAAAAATTATGTGCGACCTGCACAGAGTTTCATGTTAATTCACAGTATAATAAATATTTTTTAACAATGTATTTAATATTGCACAATAAACTCTAACCTCTATCTCATTTGGCAGTTAAGTTTAGGAACAACTTTTGCTGCTTAAAATACGGTGAATATTAATTTAAAATGCACTTAAAATCTATGCATAGAAAATTGATGTATATGGCCCAAAAATTAGGGTACTATGCTTTATTAAACGTGATTAACATCCAAAAATAAAGTAAATTTCAAGCAGTCGTTCAAAATAATAAATGACTGGAAAAATATGAAAACGATTCCAATTATGTGTCAACACTTTTTCAACTTGCTTCCTTTTCTATGAAGGCCACTGAATTTTGTAGAGCTCTTTTGTTTACATTACATAGGGGGAGCTAGTGAGTCAGTTTGAGCAAGCATTGTTAATGAAAACCACTATGTAACTGTATTTTGCTGTTCAACAATAAGCCATTTGTACAATTATAGCTTTATGGGTATCCAAAGAAAGTCGGTGATGAGGTAATTACTATAAGATTACCTCTGTGATTTATACTTTTGTTAAAAAAATTAGCTTATACAAAAATACAACTCTACCTTAAGGTGCAAAATGGTCCTTCTTTGGAAGAAACCATCCTAATGCATTGCATTTATTATGACATAGATATAGTACAATTCTTCAGCGAACACTTCAAAGCCTTTAGATTTACCTTTACATCCTGAACACTGGATGAAAAAGTTGATTAGGTCCAAAAGTGCAATGTCCCTGTCCTGCTTGTATGATTCTATCCAGTCATCAACCACAGACTGTTGAGGGAAATGTACTATTAATTAATTATGAACAGAAAGTTTTTACAGAACTTCAATTTCTGATACATTACTATTCGACTCGTGAAAATAATAGTCAGGACAGATTGCAGTAATCCCCATTCAAAATATAAACTTTTGCAAACCATAATTTTTGCTTTATTTTTAGATCACTAAATGAAACAAGTTTGTAAAATCTGCTCTCAAAACACAAGATAATAATTCATTCTTGGATATTCCCGCATCGCTGTTCATATTTTTCTTTGACTGACAAGAGTAGGAACTCGCAGGAACGAACAGTTGTCCTATTCCTTAGTGCGACAGAAAATCTTAACCATTTTTAAATTCTTAAAGCTCCATTTAACTTAAAATAGGTTGCTTCAACATATAGGGAAGATTCTGCTACCAGAATAGCTAGGCATGACTGCATCTTTACAAATGCTAATCATGAACGCTGCCAATGTAATGTCCTAAATTGCTGATTTCACATAGCATAAATATGGAGATGGAGTCCCTTAGCTAGTAATACTTGTTGCTTCTGCAAAAGATTCTTCCAAAGCAGAATGGTAGAACAGTATAATTTGCTTCATTAAAAAAATGAACTGAAGGTTAAGGATAGCAGCTGTTGAAAAATAGCTTTTCTAAAAAAAAAACTGCAATTAATATTATACTGTATCAGACACTTCTGGTTGAACCACACAACTTAGAAGTCAATGATTAAATAGATTCCAACTGAAGATATAAAATCTGTCTCATGTCCATTCAAATATGCAGAGAAATGGATTCAACTTTCAATTATCCTGTAACATGCTTATAAATTAATTAGTAATTATCAGAAATAGTTTGCTTGTTCTTTCCATGAGGAGATTGAAAGGAAAGGTTTGTAAGATACCTGCATGGCACTCTTTCCCATTTTCACCACCTCAAACAGTGTAACTGGTTCAATTTCTCCATTTTGCTGATGGTGACCATTAGCCTTTCCCTGACTACCTCTGCCACCAGTTCCTGCACGGCTTTTCTCTCCTGGAATACGTCTTGCCTTCTTAGCAGTCTTGGAAAAGAACAAAGAGGCATTGTTAAATTAAAAATAGTACATTCAAAATGTGTGTATTTTCACTTCTAAATATTTATTTAGCTCAGTCCTTGAAATTTTTAGAAAAGCCAATATATTCAAAGGAAACTGATAGACTACTTCCGTAACAAGTTGGAAGAAATAATTTAGGAACAAAAATTAATGTTACAACTAAAGTGAATGGTAAAGCAAACTTATCATTGCTATGCAATAATTAATCTAACCATGAAATACAAGGCAACCTGTTAAATTTTAGTCAGGGCACACACAAACTTACCTTCCTTCAACTGAGGCCAACAAGCCTGTGCTTTTTACTAATAAATGACCTTCAAAGGAATGAGATGCTTGGCAACCGGAAAAGGAATTTATGTATTTCTTTAAATCTTGTAATCCCTTATGTATTGTCTTGTGCTTCTTTGCTTCGATCAAACTGCAGAATCAGATGCCACTGTCTACCACCACTGTGTCAGTTGTAGCTCAATTGGCCGCAGTTTAACATTTCTTGACTTTTTTTGTGCTGATGTCCTGGAGTGAGACTTGAGCCCATAATCTTGTGACTCAGACAAGAATGCTATCAACTGATCCATGACTGGGCACTTTGTAATCTTTCGGACTCAACAGAGTTCAACAAGTTCAGTTTTGTTTCATTAGCACCACACAACCACCTCTTTTGTCATTTGTCTCCCATCTTCTGCCTTATCACTGATCTTCCCTTTCATTCTTTTCCACCCTCCCCCATTTCAGCTGCCAAAATCAATTATATATTTTTTAACTTTTCCTGGTCCATCGACCTGAAAGATATCCATAAACCTCCCCATTCTACGTTCCAAACACTCTATGCCCTATCCCAAATGCAACATCAATAACTTCCCCCACTGGCGGGCAATACATTTACCCTCGTCCAATGGGTATCCAACAGCATGTGCATCATATCCAGGATAATAAGTATGCTGACAAATCTTCAGCACTTCACCTTCTGCAGACATTTTCATCAGCTCCTTTTCACCCTGCCAAAGTTCCCTACTTAGTTTTGTCCTAAGCTGCCCTTTGTTCAATCTTCCCAGCTGAAATGTCAAGCAGAATCATTACCATATCTTGACATCTGCCTGTCTTTCCTCCAATCCCCAGGCCTAGCCACATGTCTAACCATTGAAATGAGAGAGAAATCTCCTACACAAGAAAACACGATCAAAAAGATAGTGACATTCTGATCCATGAGATAAGAAGACTCATTGTATTCTCCAAGGCAATAAATGCAGGTGAGGAATACGAGGGAAACATAGAAAGAGATGTATATAATAAATATATGGCACACAATCTAAAGCAGGGCTAGAAAGGTTGCAAAAGTAATGAGGGTCCAAGCCATAAAAGAAACTACAAATAAGAATGAAGTTTTTGAGTTCAAGGCATTGGGAAGCAGGGCACTATTGAGAGCAAGCAACACTTAATAGGTAAAATAATGGGAGTGTGTGAAATAGTGGAATTTGACAAGCTGGAGTTGACGACTTCGTGATGACTGGCATTTGAGGTTTTGAAAAGCACAAAATGGATCAGACAGAACACAGAGTCTGTCATCAAAATAATAGTGAAACCTGTAAATTACAGTCACTTAAAGGACACCTGATACAAGGTCCCTTATCTGCAGGTATTAACATTGCATATACAGCAAACAGAATGAAGGCATATGGCATGCTTGCCTTCATCAGCTGGGGCATTGAGTTTAAAAATTGGCAAGTCATGTTGCAGCTTTATAGAATCTTAGTTAGGCCGCACTTGGAATATAGTGTTCAATTCTGGTCGGCACACTACCAGAAGGATGTGGAGACTTTGGAGAGGGTAGAGAAAAGATTGACCAGGATATTGCCTGGTATGGAGAGCATTAGCTATGAGGAGAGGTTGGAAAAACTTGGTTTGTTCTCACTGGAATGGAGGAGGTTGAGGGGCAACCTGGCAGAAGTCAACAAGATTATGAGGGGCATGGACAGAGTGGATAGTCAGAAGCTTTTTCCCGGGTGGAAGAGTCAATTACCAGGGGGGCTTAGATTTAAGGTACAAGGGGCAAGGTTTAATGGAGATGTTCGAGGCAAGTTTTTTTACACAGAGGGTTGTGGGTGCCTGGAACTCACTGCCAGGGGAGCTAGTGGAAGCAGATACAATAGTGACTTTTAAGGGGCATCTGGACAAATACATGAATAGGATAGAAATAGAAGGATATGGTCTCTGGAAGGGTAGGGGGTTTCAGTTCACACAGGCAGCATGGTTGGTGCAGGCTTGGAGGGCCAAAGGGCCTGTTCGTATGCCATAATTTTCTTTATTCCAGAATTGGCTGTACTATCTTCCCTTTTCTCACCCGAGATCATCCCTAATTGTACAATCCTGCCAGTTGGATTTAATTTCATGCTGTTTGTTGGGATTCATAAGATGATTTTGATTTATGCAGTGCCTTTCATATCCACCAGACTTCTCAGGGCATTTTGTAACCAATAAAGCACTTTTGAAATGTTAATTTTGTATTGTAGGAAATGCGGCAGCCAATTTGCACACAGCACGTTTCTACAAAAACCATATCATAATGACCAGATATTCGGTTTTTGAGATGACTGAGGGATAAAAATTGTCCCCTGGACACAACTCCCCTGCTCTTCCTTGATGTTGTGCCATGGGGTCTTTTATGACCACCTGAAAGGGCAAACAGGGCCTCTGTTTAACTTTTCATCTGAAAGATAACACTTCCAAAAGTCTCTCATTACTGCACTGGAATGTCAGCTTTGATATTTGTGCTCCTGTCCTGAAGTGGACTTGAAATCGGAACCTTCTGACTCAGAGGTGGGAATGCTAACAACTGAGCCACAGCTGACACACACACTTCCATCTTTGGATCATTTTTCTGCTCTGATCTTGGGGCCCTTGTGTTGCAGCCATTAAAGTTTGAAGTGCTGGGGTGGAAAGGGGGCTTTCAGATCATCAATACATGACATGTTGATAGAATAAGATTGCCTAATCTGGTTAAAGGCATTCTTGGAAGTTTGATCACAGGATATTTTGACACTATAGACATGAAATCGCATGACTTCCTCAAATATTATTGGACTTATCTTCTAAAGGTTGGTTCCTACAGATGAATGTCTTCAACTGAGATTTTATGCCAACAGCTCTTGTATGTGAAGCACCAAGAACCAGAAAACCATTTGACAGCAGGTGAAGAGGACCGGGAAGAGGAAACTAGCCAGCAATATAAAAAAATAGGTTGCAAGACTTTTTATGAATATATAAAAGGGAGAGTAGCCAAAGTAAACATTGGTACCTTAGAATGGGGAATGAGGAAATGGAAGAGAAATTGGACAAATATTTGTGCCTGTCTTCATGTAGCAGACAGAAGTCACATACCAGAAATGGGAGAGTAACCAAGGAGTGAATAAAAAATGAGGGGCTTGAGGTCATAAATATCAGCAGAGAAACTTAAGAGGCAACAAGCCAACAAATTTCAGGGCGTAGGGTTCAGGAAGAGATAGTAACTACAGAAATAGTGGGTGCACTGGTTATGATTTTCCAAACTCTCCTAGATTCTACAACAGTCCCAGCAGAATGAAAGTTATCAAATGTAACACCTTTATTCAAGAAGGGAAGAGCGAAAACAGGATCAATCACCTATATATCTGTTGTCGGGACAATGCTGGAATCTATTATCAAGAAAGTTTTAACTATGCACTTTGAAACTGACAATACAATCACACAGAATTAGCATGGTCTTATGTGTTTAACAATTTATTCATTTTTTGAGGATGTAACAAGTAAGGAATGTAAAGGGGAAGAATAGATGTTGTATGTTTAGATTTCTAAAAGAAATTCAATGAAATGCCACTCAAAGTTCATACACAAGATAAGGACTCCTTGAGTTGCAGGTATTTGCATATTAATATATAGGAGGGAGGATTGGTCAACAGACAGGAAGCTGAGATTCAGGATAAACTGGCATTTTCATGTTGGCATGCTGTAACAAGCGAGATTCTGCAAACATCAGTGCTGGAGCCTCAGCTATTTATAATCTATATTAATGCTTCAACAAGAGGACAAGGGTAATGCATACAATCATGCTATTCACAAAACTCTCAAAATCACAGATACACTAAAAATAATGGATGAATTCTGGCAAATATGTTGTAGGAATTTCAAACTATGAACATCTTTCTTCCATATTTACAAATAGTAATATTTTGGAATGTTTTGCCTTCATATGAACTACTTTACTGCAATGTTATAATTGATAGATTTTTCTCTTCCGTGGCTCTGGATGCCTCCACTATAAGTTTATTAATGCAAAACACACCAATACATGATTTTTAATAACAAAATATCAATACTAGTTTAAAAATTCATACCGGGGGCCTGCCAGGGCCACGGGCTCTGCGCTTACGCCCTTTTGCCTCTGGATCATCGAATTCACCAGTAACATCAGAATGAATGGTTGTTTCATTAGTTGATTCCCTGAAAGTAAAATATAATTTCGAATTGAAGGAAATACAAAGAGTTGCTGTATATGTTAGACTTTATCTTTCAATTCTTCCAATCAACACCACCACCACCATACAATAGATAAAGCAAAAATCTGAGTTATCAGTACTCTGGAAGAAGGGGAAGTGATAGTCTAGTGGTATTATTGCCACACTATTAATCCAGAAACTCAGCTAATGTTCTGGGGACCCGGGTTCGCATCCTGCCATGGCAGATAGTGGAATTAGAATTCAATAAAAACATATGGAATTAAGAATCTACTGTTGACCATGAAACCATTGTCGAATGTCCAGAAAAACCCATCTGGTTTACTAATGTCCTTTAGGGAAGGAAATCTGCTGTCCTGACCTAGTCTGGCCTGCATGTGACTCTAGAGCTACAGCAATGTGGTCGACTCTCCACTGCCCTCTGAAATGGAGCAGCAAGCCACTAAGTTGCAAGAAGGCAGCTCACCACCACCTTCTCAAGAGCAACTAGGGATGGGCAATAAATGCTGGTCAACCAGTAACGCCCATGTCTAATGAATGAATAAACAAAAAAAATGTATATTCTGCAAGACACTACGTCTTCAATTTAAATTTCCCATTCAAATTTAAAGTTGCACAATTTTTAAAGGCCCATATTTCCCCGATTCAATTCTTTAGTTTGGATTTTAAGTTTTTTACTTAATTGTCGTGTGTTGCCCCATGACCCAATTGGTGCCATTCTGAATCAAGAAAGAGAGGTGTTCAATTGCAAAGGAATGCGATTTTTTTTCAAAAACTCAAATAGAACAATAATATCCCAACCAACAAGATTTTTCTTTACAAGGAAGGTGGTGAAATCTGGGTTATTTGTTTGTGTGCAGAAAAGGCCAATTTCATAACTCTGCAAACTGATTTTAATTTTGAGCCCAGGTGTGCCTGCTGTGGACCTTTACAGTGGAAGAGGCAGAGGCGCCATTTTAAAGTCTGTGAGAGAGAGGTATTTGCTACTGTGCACAAAATTGTTTCCCCTGTCTCCAGGCTTATTTGGGTGAAAAATATGATACAGTATTTACCCTGCAGTATATGGCTCTGCAATCTTCTGATAAACTTTGGAGCCAAAGTCTGGCCTTTGTTCAACTCTGCAGCAAGTGAGGCAGAGAGGCCATTTTAAAGCCAGTGACAGCCATTTGCTTCTCCCAAAGCAACATATCCAGCATTAAGCCACTATTCACTCAAAACCACCTAAACTGAAATGCTTCAGAGATGTCCTTGAAACATCTAAATCTGGTGACCAACCAAAATAGAAGAAGGTTGGCACCAAACACAGATTTTGTTAGGAACATGCAGATGCAAAGTTAAGGCAGTGGAGAGAGTGGAAAAACTTCTGAACAACTCATCTAACTGACCACCTGCACCACATAAGGCAGAGTTCACAAATTGCACATTATGTTGATCAGCCATTTCAGAATCAATCAAACTGGAGTGGAAGCAAGTCATTCCCAAACCCAAAGGATTGCCTAAGGAAAATAGAGACTGGTGAGTATTATTTAATTTGAATTTATTTAGCATTTCTTTTATAATTAGTGCTTTATTTTACAAGTTACTTCTGCTAGGAGTACACGGTATTGCACATGCACAGTACAGTATCTCAACTTGCACATTGGTTTTTCTAATGTCCAGAGGAACACAACCCTGGCTTTATAATTGATTCCTATGGGAATCTATGATTCATTTAAAGTCGCTACTTTAAGGAACACAACTACAAGTCTAAGTGAGAACTCACTGTCCAAGTTACTTGGAATTCAGTGTAAACACATCTACCCAAAGCAGGCACATTTA
Source organism: Mustelus asterias (assembly GCF_964213995.1). Taxonomy (NCBI): domain Eukaryota; kingdom Metazoa; phylum Chordata; class Chondrichthyes; order Carcharhiniformes; family Triakidae; genus Mustelus; species Mustelus asterias. The sequence continues at coordinate 63,609,467 of NC_135803.1, read as the reverse complement.
AAGACTATGGACTTACAAAATGCATATTCTATATTAGGTCTTTTTATTGAGTTGTAATACAAAATAAGGACACTGTTTCAAAGTGTGAAACATTGCAAGATACAGATAAAGAGCACAATCGAGTACTTTGCATTATTTTACAGTAACTATAAACATCAAAGTTACAAAGAACCAAAGTTACAAAGAAGGAAAAAGGTTAAATGCTACAGATGTTAATGCCTTATTCTTCGATATGTTTTAACATTGATACTATGAAAAAAATCACGAACATCAACAATCCCAATTGTGCCAAGAATTACACTAACAATTTAAGATCATCAGTCAGGTTCACAATGTAGTTCACCTACACTTGCTAAAAGCTACATTTATTCATAGGCAGGGAATATGTCCAGACATTTATCTTTTTGAATAATAAAAGCTATGGGGGTGGGGGTGCGGAAACAGCTCCCTTGACCAATCAGAGCCAACTTGTCAACCCATCTACACCCCTTTTCTTATGCAGAGTAAATTGGTGTGCTTTTTAAAATTTGGCATTCTTGCATCTGTCCTGATGAGTACAAAACAGAACATTTTGACAGCATTTTTCTCTTTTCCAGCAATGCTCAAGTTCTGTACTACCAAGTGATGAAATGAAAAAAATAAGTCAGGGTTCTTCTATGAAAGCCAATAAAAACAATTGTATGAAAACTGATACAATGAAGAAAAGAATAGAAGTTACTTGATTCATGTGAACGTTGGGGATCCTCATAAATCCATTCTGTTCTTGCATTGGCATCAGTATGATCAATTTGCTTCCAAACCTTATTGTTTAAAATGTCATACCTTTTGAATTTAGCAGAGGCAATACTTAATACACAATAAATAATGCCAAAGCTAGGAAGAGTCTGAACTTCAGGGGATTCCTCTGGCTGATATTACGAAAAGTTTACTCCAATGATTGCTTACTGAAGATGTGATTACAATGCAATGACTGCATTGTCACAAAAGAAAGATGGTTACTTGGATCTATGAGTACTTAATATATATAGTACTTCAAGTTATCTTTTCTTAATTTTTGCAATGCTTTCTGTGAGAATAAAAGTTAATGAAAATTAAGAAAATTATCCAGATAGAGAAGTATTGAGTACAGGACTGTAACAATGTTCAATTAACATCAGAAATACAAGATGCTTCAATTTCAGCTGTGTGTGTTAGAGGGAACCTTCACTACAACTAGTGCATCAACTGCAAAGTGGTTTTGCTTCACAATCAACTTTCAGTAGCTGTGGAAGATCAAATATCTTGTGTCCAATATCATGGTCTGACCTGACAGGGAAGAGATAATCTTGCTCAAGCCAGTCCAAACCTTAACCCTGGACTTGCACCTCGCATGTAACTTACAGATACATCCTTAAATTGAGCTGATGTAATCCAGAAAAGGGGGGGGGGGGTTCTTGTGGTACAGTGGAAAGCATATCCAACCTCTAAGTGAGAAACTCCGGGTTAAGAGTCCTACTCCAGGACTTCATGGCTACACAAGTTATGTTCACAATGTGGACAAACAGGTTGATCATCACCTTGATGTGGAATGGCACCCCTCAAGCTATAGCCACTGATAACAGACTAGCAGCCTGTTCCAGGAAAAACCAGTTGTGGAAACAGACAAGCATGTGTTTTGTCTGCCTCAAGTGTCAGTACAGTAAGAAGTCTAACAGGTTCATTTGGTAACACAAGCCACTAGCTTTCGGAGCGCTGCTCCTTCATCAGGTAAGTGGGAGTTCTGTTCACAAACAGGGCATATAAAAATGGCGGACAGAGTGCCCTTCGTTGTCCAGTACTTCCCCGGAGGGGAGAAGCTACGACATCTTCTCCAGAGCCTTCAACATGTCATTGAAGAAGACAAACATCTCGCCAAGGCCGTCTACACACCCCCACTTCTTGCCTTCAATCAACCGCACAACCTCAAACAGACCATTGTCCGCAGCAAACTACCCAGCCTTCAGGAGAACAGTGACCACGACACCACACAACCCTGCCACAGCAACCTCTGCAAGACGTGCCGGATCATCAACACAGATGCCATCATCTCACGTGAGAACACCATCCACCAGGTACACGGTACATACAACTCGGCCAACGTTGTCTACCTGATATGCTGCAGGAAAGGATGTCCCGAGGCATGGTACATTGGGGACACCATGCAGACGCTATGACAACGGGTGAATGAACACCGCTCGACAATCACCAGGCAACAGTATTTTCTTCCTGTTGGGGAACACTTCTGCGGTCATGGGCATTCGGCCTCTGATCTTCGGGTAGGCATTCTCCAAGGCGGCCTTCACGACACACAACGCAGAGTCGCTGAGCGGAGACTGATTGCCAAGTTCCACACACGAGGACGGCCTCAACCGGGATCTTGGGTTCATGTCACATTATCTGTAATCCTTATGACTTGCCTGGGCTTGCAAAATCTCACTAACTGTCCTGGCTGGAGACAATACACATCTCTTTAACCTGTGCTTAACCCTCTCTCCACTCACATTGTCTGTACCTTTAAGACTTGATTACCTGTAAAGACTCGCATTCCAACCATTATTTTGTAAATTGGGTGTGTTTTTATATGCCCTGTTTGTGAACAGAACTCCCACTTACCTGATGAAGGAGCAGCGCTCCGAAAGCTAATGGCTTGTGCTACCAAATAAACCTGTTGGACTTTAACCTGATGTTGTGAGACCTCTTACTGTATTTACCCCAGTCCAACGCCGGCATCTCCACATCAAGTGTCATTAGACATGATATAACCTCTTAAGTTGAAGTCCAATCCAAAATGTTGGTGTGATGAAGTGGTGACCACTTATGATGTGAACAAAAATATTCAAAGTAGAAAAACATATTTTTCAACAAAACTTATTTAACAAATGGAAACGGATTCTCTGTAATGGTCATTACACAGAGCATTCATAAAAAAAATGAATGCTGATCAAGACAATTGCACACATTGGAAAATTACACAAGTGGTTACAACACTTTTGCAATTAGAATAAATCATTTGCTTTTATAAATTGGCTTTGATAAACTGATTTTTTTGGTACCGTTTACATTACTGCTCATGTAACAAAATCGTTTTCAATGCATTTTGGATGCAAAGTGTAAAAAGGAATGTACAAAACTATTTTTAAAGTTAAAAGTTATTCTAATTTACCAGAACAAAGTGTCACTTTTTTTATTTTCAAAAAAATGCCACCGCAGATTCTCCCATGTATTTGTGTCCTGATATTCTGGAAATATTTGTTGCAACATTCTGATCGTCTTAAAATTCACTTACTGTAACACTGATATCTCTGGAGTGATCATCTCTTCAGCACCGTTGCTGCCAACAAATCTTGGCGGGAATCTTGCAATTTCCTCCTTTTGCTTTTAGGTAATCTTGCAACTAACTTGATTGTGTGAAAGGTGTTTTCTTCTCCCTTTTCTTGAGTTGTCTTTATGAAAGACATATTTGGGCAATTTCTAAAATTAAAAGTGATTTCCATGTTAGAAAAGCAAAAGTGGAGAGTCTTTAAATAAAACAAAGAGATACTACAAGGCATTTAAAAAAAAACCAATACATTCACCACAAATGACATTCTGAAAGTTATTTATATCTAGTTACATTATCACATTTTGGAACCTTTGCAAAAGGGGCCTACTGCTGCTTGCCCAAGTCTATCCAAATTCTACATGGTCTATAATTGCATTCAGTGCAGATCAAGGTTCCATTTCTGACCATCAGAGACTACAAAGGAAGTGCTTGGAATAATTAATATTCAGCATTGCTTCAGAGTTCATTAAAATACTGGAAACACAACACCCCTGCCCATATCAATTAGCAAGATTAAACAAAATGAGATGAAATAGCAATCTTTAAAGGTTTGAAAAATCTTCACATTTTTGTCTACTTGTAATTTCTCGGAGTGAAATTTGTTTCATACTGTTTGCAAAATCCAATATCTAGTCACACAAATATACATAACACTCTTAAAAGTTGAATCTGATCAAGAATAAAAGCAAAATACTACAGATGCTGGAATCTGAAATAAAAACAGAAAATGCTGGAAAATCTCAGCATGTCTGACAGCATCTGTGGAGAGAATAGAGCCAACATTTCAAGTCTGGGTGATCCTTCGTCAGAGCTGACGACAGTTTATCCAGACTTGAAATGTTGGCCCTATTTGCTATCCACAGATGCTGTCAGACCTGCTGAGATTTCCCAACATTTTGTGTTTCTGATTAAGGATAAATTCAGTTTTCCAAAATAAGTTACCACAAAGGAAATAGACCATAGACTTCCCTCAACTTCAAATCCTTATTGAAGCCTTCTTCAATAACTTTTATTAATTTTTAAATTTGAGTGTATGTTTTATTTTTAGAAATAGGTATAACTGAAAATAAATAAAGTCTCTTTTATGCTTTGTCCACTCTATGTTTGGAACCCGCTGTTGCTTAGTTTCATGAAATCACTAGGGAAAAGAGACACCCACAGGAATACTTCTGTATTGCACACTAACATTTATCTAAATTTTACACGTTTACATCAACAGTAATACATTATATTTTGATGAAGCATTATGTTTTAAAACAGTATTATAAAAAGGTAAAGAGTCAAAATCACTTGCACAATGTTTATACAATGTAGCTTTTCCTAAGCCATTTGAAATAAATCACATTGCTGATTGAAATACATTAAATGGAAAGTATTTTCATAAAACTGTTTTTGTACAGCTCTTATAACCACAGATGTAAGGCTTAAAGCATCCTTTAATAAGAACAAGGAGCTTCGCTATTTGAATTAGGAAGAAGTTCCAAACTGTTCTTGTGATGTAGCCTCTCCCTCACCCTGATTTAGTTTATACTTTTATATCGCCACCAGGGGCAGTATTATCCACAAGCTTAAAATGATCAAAATATTAACCCCTCAGTTACTTTTTTGAAACTATAGTGCAATATTTCAACTATTCTAAAAAGGATATTCATACTCTGATTAGTTATGGTTCTTGTATCTAGGACACTACCAGAATGACAGCAAAAAAAAATTAACATTAAACTTTTGACTAGTTAGGAAACAATAATGAGCAAGAATACAAAAATAAATCCACTGCTAGGTTAGTTTCATTACTGGCCAATTTATGAACTGTGGTAAACAGAGTCGCTATCATTTTAATATTCTTTGAAGAAACACATTTGATTTTAAAGGTCCTTTAGCATTAACTTGATTCTACATGGTTCTATTTTACAAAACACAAATTAAATAACTTACTAGCCTGCCACTAGATGGCTGCATTGCAGATAAGCTGGTATAAGGTTAGCTTCGATGTAACAGCTGGGGTGAACTCTTAAACGTTATAAAGCTGCAGCCTCTAATTTCTGTAACTTCAAGTGGTATGCATATTGTTTCTCAGACACAGTGTGCAGCATGTTACCAGCAGAGGGTTCTGCTAGATAATATGAACAATCTCACTCACAGGTCATCAACATTCAAGTCAGAAGTACAATAGGCATTACAAATCAACAAAGAAAAATTCTTAATTCAGAACTTTACAAATCAGCATTTAACAGCTTTAGATGTGCTTTCCTGCTGGATTTACTTTAATCTGTCTTGGAAATTTGACAGATGCCATTATGTACTGCTGTGCTTACTTGAGTATTTTCTTTTGGTTTTCAAATTGTTTTGGTGTTCTTGCACGCTCCCTGGACAACAGAAATCCTCAGTTGATTGTTTCCTATCTGACAAGCCTGACAATACAGCTGTGAAGTGCAGCCAATCTTGCTGCACTGCAAGTGATAAAACAGCAATGCCCATCCCCCACCCTATTACCTGCAGGCTCAGAGAACAGAAAAAAGTTGAGAGCATTGAATTCTTATTATAAGCTAAATAAATTGACATTTTCCTATGTATTTTCAACAGAAACAAAATGGCTTTGAATTCTTGAAGATGTATGAAGAAAAACTATAACACTGATAATAAACTTTATTTTTAGTCACCCTTCTTAATATCCTTTCCTTTGTCTCAGCATCCTAGGAAATTCTGTGGGATGTTTATGCACATTAATGGCTCAATAGTATTTGGTATATGTGTGAGTACATAAGAGGTTCTTGTTATTAACAGTAATTTGATTGAATTAGAAACATCCAGTATCTGAAGAGATTTCACTGAAAGCCAACATTTTAGAACAGAAATAATCAACATCTTGAAAGTAATATGCACTTAAGCAATGTTATTGGGTGTAGACAATACAATGAATCCACAACAGGCGTATCTACCTTCAGAAATTGAGTTTGAGAATGAATCATATTTTGAAATCAAACCTTCTAAGAACAGAAAATAGACAATATTCAAAAAAAACATTTGCTCAACTATACAGTAACTAGGGGAGGGGATAACCCACTTCCTTTATGTTTTCAGTGATTGAGGTACTTTAAACATCCTAATTAACAAAACAACATTCCTTATTCCTGTTATAGCAATTAAGGATTGTAGAGGCACCCAATGCTGAAATGTTGAGAACAGTGGACGTGAACAGGTTATTTTAGCTCTGATATTTCATAAAAGCAAAATACTGCGGATGCGGGAAGTTTGAAATAAAAATAGAAATTGCTGGAAAAAATTTAGCAGATCAGCAGCATCTATAGAGAGAAACAGAGTAACCATTTCGAGTCCATATGACTCTTCATCAGAATGGTTTTTCTCCTGTTGATCAGGGGGATTGGGGCAAAAATAGAAGGCCAGGAATAGATGGGGGCTCAAGCAAGATAGCTCCTGAGTTCTAACCTATCCCATACCATCTATTTTGCTTCACCTGCTCCATTCCCTCATACCAATTTTTCATTACTGTCTCGGTTCACAGGTAAAGAATGGCAAGAGGCTAACTAACTCTACAAGAAACTAACAAATTCAGGAGGAATGCAAAGGTCAGCAGAAAGAGAGAAATATAGCTAACCATGTAATTTTAAATAGCTTTGATCTCTTTAGATCATATCACTGCACATAAGCAATGGAATTCGATAACATAACATGTGAAATGAAAATGCAGAGATGCTTTCATAAATGGAAGAGAAAGATCACCTATTAAGATAATAGGACTTGGAGGAATTTCACCAGTGTTGTTACAGAAGCCAACAGATCCATTGTCTGTAGAAAAGTCGTTAAAAATGTCAGAATTAGTTTACTTCCTTCTGAGTTGACTCCAAAATTAAACTCCGAACTAGATGAGACAAATTTACAATTTGTACACTTATAAAATGCAGACAAATAAAATGTAGATGAACAAAGGAACAGTCATATAATGGTTATGCCATTGGACTAAGTAATCCACATCCTGGACTAACAATCTGGAGACATATTCAAACTCCATCATAGCAACTAGGGAATTTAAATTCAGTTAATTAGATATATCTAGAATTTTAAAAAAGCTAACATCAATTATGGTGACCATGCAACGACTGGATTGTCATTAAAAACAAACTGGCTCCCTATTGTCCTTTAGGGGATGAAACCTGATGTCCTTACGAGGCCTGTTCTATATATGACTATAAGAGATTGTTTTTAAGTGCTCTACTGCTTTCTGTTTTCTATTAAGAAGTGATTTTTGATGAGGAAACAGCACTGCTCCAAGATTTTACACTTGTTAATGTATTTCATTTATTCATGTATTAAAGGGCGGCACAGTGGTTAGCAGTGCTGCCTCTCAGCTCCAGGGACCCAGGTTCAATTCTGACCTTGGGGTGACTGCATGTTCTCCCTGTACCTGCATGGATTTCCTCCAGGTACTCAGGTTTCCTCCCACAGTCCAAAGATATGCAGGTTAGGTGGATTGGCCATGCTAAATTATCCATTAGTGTCTCAAAATGTGTAGGTTAGGATGATTAGCGGGGTAAATATGTGGGGTTACGGGGATAGGGCAGGGGTGAGATGCTCTGTCAAAGAATCAGTGCAGACTCGATGGGCCGTATGGCTTCCTTCTGCACTGTAGGAATTCTATGATGATATGAAACAACCCAGCAAGCCACTCAATTTTCAAGGCAGCACACCACAACTTTCTCAGGAGCAGTTAGGAATGGCCAATAAATGCTGGTGTTGGCTGCAACACTGAAACTTCATGAATAGATTTTTTAAAAACCTAAAAAACATACTTGCATACTGCCTTATTACATTTGAACTGCAGTGATTTATATAGGCAAATAAGCACATCACTAAGAAAATCTTTTCACCTCGATTTTGGTTCAACTTGTACTTGGTTTAACTGGTCTGGCCTTTTTAAAGAGGGAAAAAAGAAGACAAATTCCAAGTGGGCTGTTAAATCAAAACAGATGTTTTTGAAAGAAATCATACAAAGTCTAGACTTTGAGTAGCTGAGCTATGAAAGATTTCTTCAGGGTTCAAATTAAGAGGAGGCATTTAATTCACCCGAGCAAATTCTAAGTACAGGTGGCTACGTATACTTTGATTATGATCAGAGAATTATAGAAACCCTACAGTACAGAAGGAGGCCATTCGGCCCATCGAGTCTGCACCGACCACAAACCCACCCAGGCCCTACCCCCATATCCCTACATATTTACCCACTAATCCCTCTAACCTACACATCTCAGGACACTAAGGGCAATTTTTAGCATGGCCAATCAACCTAACCCGCACATCTTTGGACTTGAATTATCAAGTCTAACATATTTTCTCAGCAGGAGGTTATGAAAACATTTTTTTCAATTGGTTAGAAATATACCTCTGAATTGGACTTTTCTACTGAGCACGTGGCAAGCAACATTACATGATCTTTAAAACAACTCTTTTTGAAATTTAAATAAAAGCAAATTACTGCGGATGCTGAAAGCTGAAACAAAAACAGAAAACTGAATTAACGCTTCAAGTCTGTGTGACTCTGTGTCAGAGCTAATGTGTGTGCATGTGTGTTTGGGGGGTGGGGGCAGTTGGACCAGTAAAGGTAAAGTCACCATAGGGTCAGGTGACCATAGGCTGCTCGCCCCTTTGAGGCAGGAAAGGGAAGGGAGCAGACTGGTGGTGACTTAACCTGAGGATCACATCGCAGGCGAGGGGCAAGGTTAAGAACGTGCAGTAAGAAGTCTCACAACACCAGGTTAAAGTCCAACAGATTTATTTGGTATCACGAGCTTTCGGAGCGCTGTTCCTTTATCAGGTGAGTGGAGAGTTGGATTCACCAAGGTGGGCCTTCATGAATAACCTCAGCCAGTATGAGACAAAACCGGTGACAAAGAATTTTTGCATCTCCCTTTTTTATCCCACTTTCCACCTTTTTTTCCTTGACACCGTCTCCCCACCCCCCACCCCACCCATGCCATCTGTTATCTCTTCCAGGTTGTCCTTGCCTTTGTTCTGCCATTAGCATATTCTGATCTCTTAATGTGGCACGATCAGCACCCTTCTTAGCAATGATCACCACCATTTATATTCCCTTGTCATTTTGTCCATGAAGTCTTTGTCAATTTCTCCCCAGCCTCTACCTGTCATTGGCCCTCTATTCAGCCCCTACTGCTCCAACTCCAGTTTTCTTTAGGTCACTCAGACTTGAAACATCAGCTCTGTTTTCTCTCTCCACAGATACTGTCAGATCTGCTGAGATTTTCCAGCATTTCCTGTTTTTCTTTTCTTTTTGAGACTTGATCATCCATCACTTCTTTGCAAAAAAAACCCACAATCTTAATTCTATTCATAACTAACAAAAAATATGACAATTCTGGCAATACTTGTCTTTTCCCCCAGAATTAAAATAATATTCATCAAATAACAACCTAACTTTGAAGCTATGGTTTAATAAATTGTTCAGAATAGTTTGATTCACCCCAATGGTCATAAACTCTTCAGGAACAGTAAAATTAAACGAGTGGATTTAAAATATGTCAAACATTGTTTTCCTATTAATATAAGTAGACAACACGCAGCCTTCATCAAGCATTGGGTAAAGTCATGTTTGCCAAATCAGATACCAGGAACCTTTTTGTTTACATAAAATAGTGTAATTGCAGTCCAAAAATGCTGTTATGCTTCTGTTTTATTTTAATTATCTAAGTGACATTACACAGTAAGTAATGTTGAAGCCGTATTATGGTCTTCAAGCTTGAACATGGCACTAAAAAATGGACCGATCATGAATAATTTCAGTATAAACTTGGAACCATTAACATAATTTTAATGGGGCTCCAGCGGGTTGTGCAAATTCTGCACTCAAGTAATATTGCTGACGAGATTATAAAAATGTGAGAAACTCAAATGGAAAGACTTTTTTTTACTCATCTCAATACCCACAATCGTTTTTTCAACACTTTCCCTTTTTTAAAATACACGCATTTGTGTGAAAATGTTCCATCTCCTCACTTGTAACTTCCTGATTTTTAATTTATATCCCTTATATTAACTTTCTGTTTGATCTTGCACCAATCATCTTTGTCACATGCCTCATAATTCGCCACATTAATCCCATCCATTGACTCGATCTATATTTCCCACTATCTCGGAAAAGCAGCCAGCAATCAAGGACCCCATCCACCCCGGACATACACTCTTGCACCTTCTTCTGTCGGGGAAAAGGTACAAAAGTCTGAGGTCATGTACCAACTGACTCAAGAACAGCTTCTTCCCTGCTGCCATCAGACTTTTGAATAGATCCACCTCACATTAAGTTGATCTTTTTCTACACCCTTGCTATGACTGTAACACTACATTCTGCACTCTCTCATTTCCTTCTCTATGAACAGTATGCTTTGTCTGTATAGTGCGCAAGAAACAATACTTTTCATTGTATGCTAATACATGACAATAATAAATCAGATATGTTCATTTCGCATTCAAACTCCATTAAACCCAACTTCATGCAAGCTAATAATTATACTTCCTGATTGAACTCAGATGTCTTTTTAACATATGAAATTTTGCAAACTCACTTAACATGTTTGTGTCTTAGAAAACATTACCCTTCGGTTTCACTTGGATGCTAACTAGAATTTTAGCTGTAATACCAATCTGCTTTGGACAAATTTTATTATTTCTATTTTACTGGGATAAATTAAGAAAATCTAAGGGTCATAATTCATGAGTCTTTTAAACAATTATGGACACCCTAAAGCTAAAGATCTGACTAAGACAGAAAGCTATCAGCATCAAAAATATTACCATGGAGGCTGGAAATCTGAAGTAAAATTAGAAATGCTGTAAATACTGAATGGGTCATGGAGCATCTGTGGAGAGACGATACTGGGGAGGCAATGGCCTATTGGTATTATTGCTAGACTATTAATCCAGAAACTCAGCTAATGTTCGGGGGACGCAGGCTTGAATCCCACTATGCATTTGGTGGAATTTGGATTCAATAGAAAATATCTAAAATATAAGTATTTACCCCAAAGTGCTGGCACAGAGAGTAAATTTAAGGAGGAGTTAGACAGATTTTAAAATGATAATGGGTTGAAAGGTTGTGGGGGGAGGGCAGGAAAATGGGGATGAGGAACATAGCCATGATCGAATGGCGGAGCGAACTCGATGGCGGAATGGCCTAATTCTGCTCCTATATCATATGAATTTATGGAATTAAGAATCTATTGATGACCATGAAACCGTTGTTGATTGTGAGAAAAACCCATCTGGTTCCTTAATGTCCTTTAGGGAAGAAATCTGTCATCCTTACCTGGTCTGGCCTACTTGTGACCCCAGAGCCACAGCAATGTGGTTGACTCTCAACTGCTCTCCAAGGGCAACTAAGAATGGACAATAAATGCTGGCCAGCCAGTGATGCCCATTTCTCATGAATGAATAAAAAAGACATGAGCAGAAGTAGGCCATGTGGTCCATCAAGTCTGCTTTGCCATTCAATGAGATCACAACTGATCTGATGTGATAATCGTCAACTGCACTTTCTACCTTATCCCCATAACTCTTGATTCCCTTACTGATTAAAAAAATCTGTCCACCTCAGCCTTGAACATCCTTAACAACCTAACCTTTACAACCCTCTGTGGTAAAGAATTCCACAGGTACAGTACCCTCAGAGAAGAAATTCCTCTTCATGTCTGTCTTAAATGAGCGACTCTTTACTCTATAAGCCTTCTAGTCCTAAACTCTCCCACAAAGATAAACAACCTCTCAACATCCACCCTGTCAAATTCCTAAGAATTCTATATGTCTGGTTATTCTTCTAAACTCCAATGAGTACAGACCCGACCTACTCAACCTCTCCTCATAAGAAAATCCCTCGATACCCAGGAACAACCTTGTGAACTTTCTCTGGATTGCTTCCAATGCTAATACATCTTTCCTTAGATAAAGGGACCAAAATTGTTTACAGTATACCAGCTGTGGTCTAACTAGCAGCATGGTTGGTGCTGCTGCCTCAAAGTGCCAGGGGCCCGGGTTCAATTCCAGCCTTGCGTGACCGTCTGTGTAGTGTTTGCACATTCTCCCCATGTCTGTATGGGTTTACTCCGGGTGCTCCAGTTTCCACCCATAGTCCAAAGATCAGCAGGTTAGGTGCATTGGCCATGCTAATTTGCCTCTTAGTGTCTAAAAATGTGTAGGTTAGGTGAATTAGCCTTGGAAAATGTGCAGGGCTATGGGGACATGGCCTCGGTTACATGCTATTTCAGAGAGTTGGTGCAGATTTGATCGGCCAAATGGTCTTCTTCTGTACTGCAGGAATTCTATGGTCCTATATTGCCTCGTATAGTTTTAGCAAGACTTTCCTTATTTTTTGTATTCTATTCCCTTTGAAATAAAGGCCAACATTCCACTTGCCTTCCCTATTACCTGCTGAACTTGCGTGCCAGTTTTCTGTAATTTATGCACAAGGATTCCCAATTTCCTATGTGTTGCAGCTTTTTGCAGTCTTTCCCCATTTAAATCGTATTTAGCTCCTTATTCTTCCTACCAAAATGCATAACTTCACATTTTCCTACATTATATTCCATCTCCCAAGTTTTCTCCCACTCACTTAACCTGTCGATATTCCTCTGCCTTCCCAGCTATCTTTATGTCATCCACAAACTTGGCAACAGTACATTCACAATCCTCATCCAAGTCATTAATGTAAATTGCAAATAATTGTGGCCCCAGCATTGGTCCCTGTGGCACTCCACAGGTTACAGGCTGCTATCCCGAAAATTCTCCTCTTAAGACAACTTTCAATCATCTGTTAGCCAATCTTATACCCATGCTGATATACTACCCCCAACACCATTATCCTATTAAGTAGCCTTTTATGCAGTACCTTACACTAAAAAAAATAATTTTGATATGCATCCAAAAGAATCTCCAGGGCATGGGGAAAGAAAAGCAAGTGCTTTTGTTCTTAGAGGTTATACGATGGAACAACGTAAAAACCCATGCTTCATACTTTCACCCATGTTAGTGGGGGAGTTGCTAAGCTTTATTTGAAAGTAATGTGAAAAGAAATTAAAGATCCAAATCAATATAATGCAAATCATTGTTTCTAGATTGCTACATAAAATATAAATTATTGATCAGTACTGTTCAACATAGGACCGTGATGTGGAGATACCGGCGTTGGATTGGGACCCAGTCCAACATAGGACCAGCAGGCCACAATCATGCCATGCCTCTCTATCTAGTTCTGTGCAGCCATTATTCAAAATGCAGATAAGAGCAACTGAATGATCCTGCAATTAGCTGCTCCTCCAATCACAACCTATCAGCAGCAGCAGAGAAACAAACAGTCTGCGATTGGAGGAGCAGGAAAGCGTGAAGGTGAGAGGCTTCACTTAGTCTGAGGCCTGAATACCAGCAGCAGCAGTGACTCTGCCAGGGAGGAAAAGGCATTCAGTCGGGGAGGAGCGGGTGGCGGTGACAGAAAAGGGAGACTGTAAGGTAGAAGAGAAGGACTGTTAAAGGACTTCAGGAATCAAGATGGCAGGACAAGTTGCAGCAACAGTGGGACAGGTAGGGTTAGACAGGGTGGGAAAAAAGGGTGCTGGTACTTTCACAGTGTATATGAGAGTGCATGTGTGAGAGCACATGTGTGCGTTTGATAGGAAAGAGAAAGAAAGAGGGAGCGAGAGTGCACTCGTATGAGTGATATTGTGAGAGAGTAACTAAGTATATCTGTGCACGCGAGCCCAAGCGCGTGCGCGCGCGCGCGAGAGAGTCTGGTTCACACCCTCACCCCACATACCAACACACACTTGCACCCACTGATACAGTGGGTTAGGGTGAATGAGCACCTCGAGACTGGGAATGAGCTGGACTTCCAGCCTAATCGTCATCTTATTTATTCATTTTTAATAATTATCAGTTAATTGCTTTGATATTTCTTTGCTCAACAGGTCGTTTCACTTTTCCATACCTCATCATTTTCTTTTGCAATTCATGATTAATGTTGTGCCAAACCTATCTTTCCAAAATTTGCTCATCAGTCCCAAGTGAGAAAAAAATTGAAATGTAACCTCTCGCACAAAATGGTTGGACAACACTGCTCTTGGCGCAAGGAAGAGTAACCAAAAGAGAAAATCTCAGCTGGTCTAGCAGCATCTGTAAGGAGAGAAAAAAAACTGACATTTCGAGTCCAGATGATCCTTTGCCAAAGCTAAAAGGCATAGAAAGTGGGAGGTATTTATACTGTAGAGTGAGGGAATGAAAGATGAGTCATAACCACAAGAACAAGGGGAAAGGCTGCTAACGGCAGACAACGGAGAGAATAGAAGGTGTGAATGGCCAACCGGAAGAGAAGCTGAAATCAAAGGGTAAACTGTGACAGATGAAGGTGTGGCGGCAGGGAGGAGATGGGTGGGAGAGGGGTAAAATTGAGAAAAAAAGGGGAAAGGGGAAGCAAGGGGGGGAGAAAAGGTAAGGAAAGAGGGTAAATAGGGGGAAAGAATGGGGGGAGAAAAGAAAAATAAAGACAGACAAAGAAAGAAATAAAAGTTAGAGAAGTTAGAAATTAAATAAAATGAAAACAATGGGGTCGAGGTGGGGTAGAGCTAATCATTTGAAGTTGTTGAATTCGATGTGGAGACCGGAAGGTTGTAATGCGCCTAGCGTTTGCAAATAAAAGGAAATAAAGTAAGTTTTCATGTGTCCAACATTGTGCATATCTGGCTGAATTCATATTTTAAATGATAGAAGTATAGATGTAGTTGTGTTAAAACAATCTTTTCATCACTTGTTTAGTGGATGCAACCCATTAGATAAACACATAGGAACGAGTCTCTCTTCTCTCCTCTCCCAGGAAAACAGACATTTGGTTATTATGCATAAAATATTTAGGTTATTTTTACAACCAATACCCTTCTCCTTTGCTGAAAATAAATTAGCATTCGATATTTTCCCTTACCACTGAACAACAGTGTTGGTTTCAGACTGTAATGCAGGGTTTGAGCTCTGCAATTAACAGTGACCCAAAAAACAAGAGGTCTGCAGTCCAGATTCTATTAACTACCTCATTGAGAGTGAGCAAAAGTTCAATGTCTTGATACTTAATGATGTGCTGAGCATTTCTGGTCCTCCACAAGTTTTACCTTTACTCTAACAAATAGACTGCAATCTTAATTTTTATATATACTAATCAAGTGTAGCACGTTCTTATTTTACTCAAATCTGCTATGATAATTTAGGTGTGACAGTGCAGAAACAAATAGCAAGCACTTTACCTTTTATTGATGTTAAACAATATTCACACATTCTGCCATTTTTACGTGCTCCAGATGAGGCACTAACCTCATCATTAAGCACTCCCAGGAACAATACAAAATAACATTCCTAATCTGTCCAAGTATATGCTTCAAACCTAAACTCAGAAAATTGCCTGCTTAATTGTGAATGAGTGGGGGTGGAAGAAATCATGGCCAAGTTTTATCATGTTCACATTCAACGACTGACGCAAACTTTGCAATAGAAACTTCTTCAGTAAACTCAAATCCTAGTAAGTTTTTAAAAAGTCCCTTCGCCTTGAGATCAGCTTACTCAATATATATCAGTGAACAAGTGTAAGGTTCTTTTGATCAGTATGAATAACTAAGACCTACTTAATGTTCTGAAGCGTCAGTGAGCTGCAGAGCAAATCCATCTCGGATAGTTTTACACACATCTCAGAAACTAAAATACAATGCACAAACTCGTATACTACTCAACATCCATTTTCTATATCTTTTTCTTAAAAATCAAGCATAGTGAGTCCACAGGTTCAGGACAATGATTAATGATGCTAAACAAGAACCATCATATCTTAATCGTTTACATTAAAATTTCAAGTGTTTGACCAACACTTTCATCAACAGTCAACATGTACTTACACAGTGCCTTTAAAGTACCCAAATATGCCATGTTTCATTTGCCTGAAGAAAGAAAGATTATGACGAAGTGAGCAAATAAATGGCTGACAGGTTCAACATTAGCATTTTCTACATTGAAGAAACTGAACAAGGTGCAAATATTGGCAGGACAATTCTAGAGTTTAAGTTGACGGCTGAAGATCTATTTGATGGTGGTAGAATGGAAGAGAGATGAAGACAAACTGTAGTTCGGTGTGCACAGAATAATAAGGAGAGCTGAACTTAGTACATGACCCAAATGATGGCAATTTGTTTGATTCAAATGTTGAAAATGTGATCACATTTTAGTTTTCAACTTTAGTCGATGAAATGTCTTGAGACATGTTGCCATTTTAATAGTACTACATAAAGTCTATATGACACTGTCATCAAGTATACTTGCAGAGAAGGTGGCAATGAATTGAGTGGAGAGGTTTAGCCTGAAAGTAATAAGTTGTGCGGACGAAAAGGCCAGCATTGGCGCACGTTCTGTGGTGAGTGAATGGGTGGGTGGGGTGTGGGTAAAGACGGAGGCAGATAATAATAGATAGAAATAGCCAATATAATAAGAGAACTTCAACTCAGAGTCAAACAGGAAACTTAGGTTGCTTATTTCTAACCCAAGCATCTAAGAAGGAGGATAAAACCAAGGGATTCAGTCTTGAATTTCTGGCATTAGCTGAACTGAATGGATTTGCTCTTGCAAGCTTTAAGCTGAGCAAAGATAGCTCATCTAACCTTGATATCAGACTTGTTTTTGATAGGAGAGCAATGTTTTTGGAGTTCATTGTGGCATTGAAAGATAAAGCTGGGGCCGTCATAGTACATGTGAAAACAGAACTCACCATTGTGAATAATACTGGAGGGGTAACACAGGTGAGAAAAGGCAGGGAGGCAAAGATGGATGGAGGTGGCCTTTTGGGCACAGGAAAATATCACTGAAGGTTTAGAAAAGTTTAAAGTTTATTTATTAGTGTTACAAGTTAGTATGAAAATCCGCTAGTCGCCACACTCTGGCGCCTGTTTGGGTATACCGAGGGAGAATTTAGCATGGCCAAAGCACCTAACCAGCAAGTCTTTCAGAATGTGGGAGGAAACTCCGGCGGAGCACCCGGAGGAAACCCACGCAGACAAGATGATAACGTGCAGGCTCCACAGACAGTGACCCAAGCCGGGAATCGAACCTGGGTCCCTGGTGCTGTGCAACAGCAGTGCTAACCACTGTGCCACCAAAGGGAAACTTAGTAAACTTAAAATGGAAAAATTAAAATGAAAAATAAGCAAATGAAATGGCAAAAGCACTCTAAAAAGATAAAATGTTAGGGGAGCAAAAGAACAAATTGAAACATCAAAGTTCATGCGTTTAAAAAACTGTGATTGCATTCAGAAAATCAACATTGTTGGTTGTGGTATGCCAATATGCTTAATCAGGAAAAGACTCTTTCACAACATTAAATTGTCTTGTAGAAATCAGTAGAATTTATCAAAGACGAAATATCTTTGATTGTCTAGGTGGTGTGGGAATAGGTATTGTACAGAACTTGCACTCATAACATCACAAATTTCTGATATAGCAACACGACAACAAACTCGCATTCATGTTGTAGCTTTTACTTGAAAAAACATCCAAAGGTGCTTTAACCATGCACAATTTGACACTGAGCCACATGAATGACATTAGAATGAGGCAAGTTTTAAGGAGCTTCTTAAAAGAGGAAAGTGGTATAGAAGTGGAGAGGTAAAGAAGAGGTGAGGTTTAAGGAGGGATTCCCGGTCTCGGCAGCTGAAGGCAAAAGTGGTTAAAAAGAACGCAGAAGACCACAACTGGAGGAATGCGGAGGTTGGAAAGATAAGGAGTGATGAAATGAAGCAAACCAAGTTGAGGGTTTAAAAATTGAAGGTTTGTTGGGCCTGGAGCCAATTTTGGCCAATGAGTACAGAGGTGATGGGTTAATGGGACTTGTTGAGTTAGGACAAGCAGAAGAATTTTGGATGACCAAGTTTAGGTGGATGGCAGATAGGAGACTGGCCAGAAGAAAAATGGAATGTCAAGTCTAAGGCATAGATGAGTAAGTGTGATAAATGGACTGTGCTGCCCACTGCCACTACTACTGTGTGGTAATTGGAGTGAAATACTTTTAATGTCACATGGAGTAATGCCACACAAACGTATGCTCCCAGGCAATCTCTCATTAGCATAAAAAGTGAAAGCCACTCGAAACAGTACAAAATAATCTCCCTTCAATATTTATCAGACCATTAAACAACACTTGCATGGAAATGTGCATATATACACATCCACGCACACAAATATATGTAGATATCAAACAACACCAAAAAGTACAACAGTTTGTAAATGTGTGTTCATGTCAAAGACACATCAATCTAAACAAAGAAAATTGATATCCCGGACAAAGCAATTTGCATTTTTATATCAAGTACCTTTGCCTACACTTGGCCTTTTGGCTAAGATCAAGTGTAGTATTGACATGCTGTGCTTGGTTGAAGTCATTAGGTTACATTTCAGCTTCATTTGAAGCAATTTTTAAAAGCAGCATCTTGGCCTTTTGGCTAAGATGTAAATAAGATCAAGCCTTGGAGGAGGAGCTATGCTTACTCCAATCAGCTTGGATCATGTAGATCAAGTCCAAGACAGGAGGTGAGAGCCCTGTCTTGTCAGCTTGGATCAGGAATGTCTCAACTTGTTGAGACTCTGAATTGGACTTGATTTGATTGAATTGGAATAAAAACCTTTGCCTACACCCAGTCGGGTGAACAAATCCAGACCAGAAAAACTATCTTCACTGGAAAAACCCGAGCAGTGAAAAAGAAGTCTGCTACGATCAGAGATCTTAACTCTTAATTCTACCCACATGAAGCCAAGACTGAAAAGATGCAAGTCCCTGAACTTGTTTTGCCATCCAAATCATTTTGCAAATCAGACAGTGTGCAACACAATACAGAAGGCAAGCATGAAAAAAAACAGACCCAAGTTGATTCATCCTGTTGAAATTGTATCTCATCCAGCCATTGTAAATTGATAATGCTCCATCAACTATACAACAGCAACTGTCTAGTAAACTTCCGACATTCTACAGTTATAGCCAGCACATCAAGCCAGCCCACATCTACTACACTAAATAAACTTGTGGAAGTCCTTTCAGAAAAAAATCTTCTACAAACAAAACAAATAGTTATTTAAAACAAATTATAAGTTGTGGTTTTTCTTCAGTTAAGATTCATTGGCTTTCAACTGCATTCAACCTTGAATGCAATTTATTTACAACTCTAAGTCTCACATGCACTAACTGGAAAATTATATTGTTAAAATCTAATTGTATTTGAATTGAAAATAAAACTAAAAGCACAGAATTTATGCTTTATTTGATACAACTCAAATAGCAAATCTCTGAAGTAAACTGCATTTACATTTCTTCAGCTCAAATTACTTGCTACACTGGAGACAAAACATTGCGGATGAACAACCAATGGATTCAAAGCCCCACCTCCAATTACCCTTGCTTTTCAAATTTTATTGTAGGCTGCAAAATAACAAGACAGTCACCTGTTGTTTGAATCTGGGCTGCAAAATAAGTGGTTGCATTGTAGGACATGCAGTGCAAAGTAATCTAGCATTAAAATTCAGACAATTGAGCACTTCCAATGCAAATTATAGTATATTTGATTAAAGATACTGTTTAAACTCCCAAATAGATTTAAAACCTCAGTTATGAAAACTATTGCTCTTATTTTTGAGACAATTAAATTCAGTAAGTTCCGAGCCATGGTATTTCCTGGAATAGTTATAATTTATCTTGCTGCACCAGGAAGCTCGGATAAATGAGGCATGCAGAAGCTGATGTGTTGTTGGTTTTCACTCTCTGGAGGATGTCTAAGACACATGTAACATGCTTCAGAATGGCAGCGTGAACTCATGTTGATAGAATTACCAGTTATCTTAGCTTGTAAGAGAATGGTATTGAGTGGCATAAAGTCTGAGAGCCAGGAGTGGAAACGGGCAACAATAGTTTCACAACAACAGCAGACACAAAAACATAAATTTCCAGAAAATCTCAGCAGGTCTGATAGCATCTGTGGAGAGAGGACAGAGCTAATATTTCAAGTCGGGATGATTCTTTGTCACAATGATGATCTGTGAAGGAGACATTTTAAAGAGGCTGGAATAATCCTTAGTAAAAAATAGCCGAAGAGGCAGTAAGCTGCAGTTATAAAGTAAGGGTGGTGTTGCTGTTGCCTTTGATCAATGTGGTCCTGGTGATGCAGGAAGCACCCTTTGATTGAAATCATACAAATAGGGGCTGAAGAGAAAAATTGAGAGTTTGGTTGTAATGCAACTATGCATTCCAGGACTTGAAACAGAAAGATTGAGGATGTGGCAGCAATTGGAAAGGAAAGGGAATAAGATTTGATTTCTTTGCAGGAAGGAGTTGATGCTAATACTTTTGCAAATATTAGGGACCAGATCAAAAACTCCAAGGTATATTATGAAGTTAGCCTCGACCCGCACTTTATTTGATTTTGGCATTAGTACGAGCATAAGGCGTTTTGCTTCAGGTGTGATTCTATTAATCCATTAGGTAGTTTTTATTAAAACAAATCTTATTTAAGAACACAATTCCTCATTACAGGAGGGATGTGGAAATGATTGAAAGGGTGCAGAGAAGATTTACAAGGATGTTGTCTGGATTGGTTGGCACGCCTTATGAGGATAGGCTGAGGGAGCTCGGTCTTTTCTCCTTGGAGAGACGAAGGATGAGAGGTGACCAGATAGAGCTGTACAAGATGTTGAGAGGTATAGATCGGGTGGATTTTCGGAGGCTTTTTCCCAGGGCTGAAATGGCTGCTACGAGAGGACACAGGTTTAAAGTGCTGGGGAGTAGGTACAGAGGAGATGTCAGGGGTAAGTTTTACATTCAGAGGGTGGTGGGTGAGTGGAATCGGCTGCCGTCAGTGGTGGTGGAAGCAAACTCGATAGGATCTTTTAAGAGACTTCTGGATGAGTACATGGGACTTAATAGGATTGAGAGTTATAGGTAAGCCTATATATAAGCCTAGGTAGGTAGGGACATGACCGGCGCAACTTGTGGGCCGAAGGGCCTGTTTGTGCTGTATTTTTTCTATGTTCTAATTAGAACATAACAAAAATAATTAGTTTAACTTTCACCAATTAAAGTACTTAAACATAACAGAGTATAATTCTTAACAGTGATCCATCTCTATAGTTCCAATTTAAGCAATATCCCCATAATCCTTCTTCAGAAACAATTAACACCAAAAACAGATATGCTCATGTGGATGTTTAATTTCCAGCCTCTAGACAGACACAGAAAGACACCTGCCTTCTTCTGAGACCAATACAGCAGTTTCCAGAGTAAGATCCATCTTCAAGCAGCAGAACATCAGAGAGAGGGAGACCTATTTTCTGGCAGATCCCAGTCGCCAATCTCCAGAGAGAGAAAGAGACAGACAAAAAGCTATTTCTTCTCTCCACAGATCCCAAACAGCAACTGAACTGGGTTTGTGTGTGAGCCTAGCCCCGCCCAGTCACATGATTCTTCCTGTCAAAACCAGAATCAAGCCCCACTCTGAAAAACTCCAGAGGTAAACACTAAAATAACAACCCTGCATTCGTCCAGATTAAAACAAATATTTTAGCAATTAAGATCAATTATGTTGCTGTAGTAACAACAGTGGCTGCCAGGTACAGACAAAGCGACACTGATAATCAAACTGCCAAAACAAATCCTGCACAAGAAACATGACACAAATACATTTCTTAAAGGCCCAATATCATCACAAAGCTGTAAGGTTTGATACAAAGAGTAAAGATAGGTTGATAAGTTGATTGATCTTGAGACCGAGGGGGCAAAGTTGGATCAGACTGGCATTGGCGGTAAATATAGCAAGTGGTGGGCTTTGTGAATGCATTAAATTTAGTGCAGGGAGAAATGAGGAGATACTATGGATTGAACAAAATGCCAGGAGATGCAGTGGCAGGAGAACATTCTGGAAGGGACTATGTTGGTGGAGGCAGAATCCACACATCGCGAAATTATTAAATTGTCACTTACTTTTTAATTAACAAAGAAAAAAATCAGTTGACCCAAGCTACAAAAAATATACTGCTTCCATATCTAGCCCCGACAGTCCCTCCTCTCCATTCTTCCAATCCCCAGAATTAGCTAACCTAACACAAGGCAGCAATCCAAATTGCCCATATCTACGTTCTATATATCATGGGAATAATTAGACAAAAAATGAATAAATACTATTGCCAAAAGCCATCTTTTATACTCTGGAATATTCTTTTGCCATATTTCAAAATGTTGGATGGTTGAGGGTTGGATGTTCTGTGTAAACACAGTAAGAAGTTTAACAACACCAGGTTAAAGTCCAACAGGTTTATTTGGTAGCAAAAGCCACACAAGCTTTCGGAGCTCTGAGCCCCTTCTTCAGGTGAGTGGGAATTCTGTTCACAAACAGAACTTATAAGACACAGACTCAATTTACATGAATAATGGTTGGAATGCGAATACTTACAACTAATCCAGTCTTTAAGAAACAAAACAATGGGAGTGGAGAGAGCATCAAGACAGGCTAAAAAGATGTGTATTGTCTGTGTAAAGCAGGACTAAATATTTACTCGAGGGCCAATGTTTCTTACGGAAGCAAGAAATACAAATCAGCATCAAGACAGGCTAAAAAGATGTGTATTGTCTGTGTAAAGCAGGACTAAATATTTACTCGAGGGCCAATGTTTCTTACGGAAGCAAGAAATACAAATCAGAGAGTCAAGAATTTAAAGCACAGAAAACAAGTGAATGGGGTGGAGATTATAATTTCCCACGCAAGAGTTAAATGAGCAAAAACTTCTGCAACGATACAGTTCTCCTCATTCGGTTAACAGAATTAAAATAAACTTTAACAGGTGCCAACATGCTGGACAAATTTTAAAGCTACAATCTTTTTGCTTTGTCACATATTGGATAAATACATCCTCCTTTTAGGAGGTGGATACTCAACCCTCAACCTTGAGTCAATTCTCATCCCATCAATTTATTCGTTTCCTACTTTTCTGGAAAAACGAAAGCTGATATATAGACAGGAAAAAGGAAATTAATATCAAAAAGGTTTTGTCGGTTAAGGAACAGCTGCAGAAGGCTTAAAGTGTTCGTAACCTGAGACAAAAATGTAACCAGCATATTTAGGGTGGGGAATGTCCAAATAATCTTACCCCCCCCCACCCCGCTCCAAAGGAATATCTCATTATGACAACACTTAACAATGACCAGAATTTTACAGATAATGACAAAGCAAGGACACTCAGTGCTGGCGTTAAAGAATGCTGCACTGAAATCCCTCAATTTCTGTGGTGAGAACTTCCAACTCTCTCAAGTAGCAGGGTTAAATAGAAATTCCCAGCATCGAGCTGCAGTGATATCATCAAACTGCCCAAGCAGCTAATCACATTAAAGAATTCTCACAGGTGAGGAGATGAAAAGCAATCAATTTTTATGAAAATTACAAGCAGCGAAATAAAGGTTGCAATGTACACATGGAGTTAAGACAGAGGCAGAAATATCTTGAACAAATAATTGCTTATTTGAATTTTTAAAATATTTCAAAAACCTAATAATTAATCGTAATGGAAACATTTAACAAGATTCCCCAAATAAAATTATTTTTCAAGGCTAGATCAGTTGTTCAGCAGTAGTTGTTACTCACGACTGGTGTTAAAACACAATTACATCTTACTGAGAAAGGCTCAACTTATTGTGGGGTTTCTAATATTGATAGAAGGCCGGTTAGCTCAGCTGGCTAGTGCAATGTTTCGAGCCAACAGTAAGGGCTCAATTCCTGTTCCAGCTGAGTTAGTCTTGAGATTTGCCTCCTTGCCCTGCACCTGAGAGTAAAAGGCAATGAAAAAATACCATCAATAGAAATTGTCAAGCCAGCAGCTCAGGATCAAGCATCACCAGAAAATAAGCCAAGGACTTACCTTCAGGCAGAACATGCATATTTGAATGAATGAATCTAATAGCGATATTGGAAAAAAATGGGGGAAGCTCTCACCAAACCAACGGATTTAACTGCATTTTGCCAGCTTGGTTTGGGGTCAAGGGAGGGCATCCACATTGCAGCCTGTGGTCCAGCAGTGAATGACAGACTGCAACTTCAGAATTTTCATGTCAATTGGCACTTGCACTGAATCCTGAAGTTTTGGTCAGACCTGGCGGGGGGGCTGACAATTTGTTGTCAAGATCATCACAAATTCTGGGCTCTGGTTTCCAGCCAAGTTTACCCCGACTTTACCAAACACAACATTGGGCTCACATTTTGATGTTAAATTTCAAATGCACACCCATCCCCACCCTGTGACCCAATTGCCCTCCCCAGTACCCAACTCCATCTTTTCAAAATTCCCTGCAGCCTTATAAAAAGAGTTAAATTGGAATAGTCGGAGTTGCTGAAAGGAAGATCAGTATTGCAGGAAATGCATGAAATAATGTGTAAAAACGCGATTTAAAAAGCGATTTTGTATTTAAAATTTATTATTCATATTCCCTGCAAATGCATAAAGCAAGTCGTGGTACAGAACCTGCCTTCATTACTGGAGACTGTTAATTGTTAAATTTCAACTATACAATTAAGCGACTATTTTAGAGACTTAATGTGAAATTCCATTGCTACAGAATATAAGGAGAATAAACCAATCAATCTTGTGCCGACAGAGGGTAATGAGGATACTGCATAGCAGGTTGATTGCATTTTGGTAAGAGTAGAGATGAAATATGCAGCAGTGAATATGGTTACTTTAATGAAATCTGGCTCCAAAGATAAAATAAAGAAGTGATTAGAACATCCTTCCAGTGATGTTAAGCAATTAAAAACTGACCACAAAAACTGAACAGACATGATAAGGTAAACACTGATGGGTTATTTCCCTTGGTTAGTGGACAAGCAACAAAGGAACATACATTTAAAATTAATACTGAAAGCATAAAATGGGAAGTTGGATTATTTTCACACCAAGAGTTATGAGAATAGAGCATAAAAACAAAAAATGCTGAAAATATCAGGTCAACTGCATCTATAGACAGAGAACAAGTCAATGTTTCCAGTCTTTCATCAGACATTTTGTCAAAAACTTGAGGCATTAACTCTGTTTTTCTTTCCACATATCCTCCCTGACCTGCTCAGTATTTTCGGCCTTTTCTGTTCATTTCAGATTTCCCAGTATCTGCAGTATTTTGCTTCTTTTATTGGAATAGGGCAAGTATTGCCATAAGCAGCAACTGGAGGCAAGGCCTTTACAATACAGGTCGTTAATGAAATCCATGTGCAACTTTAAACTTTAATAACTTGGGATTATCACATGATTAAAAAGTGTAAATGGCATATAAAGCTTAATACATAATGTTATACAGGTCAAATTTTTGGACTTCAATATTTAGTGATCAGCTTTACCTCAATTGTCAATTTCAGCATTATTAATATTAAAAACTTTATGAATTATGCTTCCATATGCCAATTGCTATTATATGTACATCCGAAGTTTAAGTTTAAAGTTGCACAGGACTTCAGAAATAACCTTGTTGTATTCTGGAGAACTGGCGCTAGGAAGCACGGAGGGTTAAAAGTAACAAGACTTTTATTTACAGGGTGATGTTCACTACATGGCTGCTTCTTCACTTTGGCAGCTTCCGCGCGAGCAATCTGTGACGTCTCTTCCGGTGAATACATGAATACACATGCTTAGTGAAGCTACCAAGAATCAATATTGATACATAACATTTCCTCCCCCATTAAACTGAACAGCCCCCAACAAATTCAAACAAGTGCAACCTGAACAATAATAAATAAGTCAGATAGTCTGGAGGTCGTTGCTCTCAGAACAGTTGACAGGGAACCTCTGACATAGTCTTCTTTACACTGGCTGTAACCTCTGGCACTTTTGTCTTTGCACGAATGTCATTAGTGGTTGATTTGACCGGAAGTTGATTCTGTGTTTGGTCTACATGTGAGCTGTTGCTTTCCTCAACAGTGACGGTGTGAGGTTGCAGGAAGGTTCAAGTGCGGACAATGTACAGCCAAACCCAGATTTTCAACAGGTTCCATTTCCAGCAGATCGATTCTGCCCACCAACAGATGGTCCACTTGCCTCCTCCAAATGACATAATTTCTAGCTTGGATGGTATATGAGGCAGGTCCAATCTCTGCAAGGATTGTGGCAGGAACCCATTTCTCTCCTGTGGAACAATTGCTAAACAAAATTCCTTGTTCTTGGTGGAAGACACAATGTTTTGCTTTGCTTTCCCACCGTTCTCTCTGCTCTTGTATGATTTCTTTCATTTTTGGAGGTTTCAACCAGTCGAATGTTGAACATTGTTGTCTCTTCATTATTAACAATGTGGGTGGGATTTTGGTTGCAGAATGAATTGCATTAATAGGAATTGGTTTGATCAGCGAGCCTTGCTCCCTGGTTGCTCTCAATGTATGCTTAAACATTTAGACAAAAGGTTCCGCTAGCTCATTCATAGCAGGATGGTATGGTGCAGATCTAACATGTTGAATACCATTCGCTTTCAAGAAACTTTCAAGCATTCCGCACCAGCTCCTGCTCTTCCCACACCCGCTCCTACATTCTGCAGCCTCTCCTTTTCTTCTCTATTTACGTTATGCTTTGTCTGTATAGCGTGCAAGAAACAATATTTTTCACTGTATATTAATATACCTGACAATAAATCAAATCAAAGGAGGAAGGGAGCTACAGACAGTTCCTTTCTGCCTAGTTTTACCATGTAAAAAATTCTTGGGAGACAACTTGAGGGTCCATTGTTGCTCATCAATCGTTCAGGGATTCCAAACCTACTAAAGACATCTCAACTCTCGATAGTCTTTCCTGATGAAGTGGATTTCATTATAACAACTTTGAATGAGCATCGACCGTTACCAAGAATAAATGTCTTTCAAAACGACCCACAAAGAACAAAAAACAGTACAACACACTAGAACAGGCCCTTTGGTCCATCACGTCTGTGCCTTTTGGCAGGTAGACCGAGTGATCCAATACTCTCAGAAGTGATGGAGATGGTATTATGAGGGAAGACCTCAGAACTAATACCTAACTGAAACTGTACTCCCCTAGAAGTTTTATGTCGTATATTGGGAGAATTGACACGAGGAAGCACAGGTGGTTAAAACTAACGGCGTTTTATTTACAGGGCGGTGTTCACAACATGGCTGCTTCTTCATTCTGACAGTTTCCCCACACTAGCAACTGGTTGTGTTACCTCCGGTGATTATATGAATATCTGTAATACACACTACTTAGTGCAGCTACCAAGAGTCAATTTTAATACATAACAAATCTGCATTTCAAATCTATATGTTATTTGAACAGAAACCTAAGGTACAGGAATGATGCTGAAAAGTGAAATTTGAATCACAATGTAATATTAGCACCATGCAAACATGATGGACCAAACAGTCTTCTGAGGAACGATGACTCCATGCTAATTAGTTTCAACCAGGATAGATTTCATCAACCAACTGGATAAGGTTTACAATGAGATTTCCTTAGATGGGATGAATTTCACATTAATTTTCATCACAATTGCACAAGCAATCTTAAAAAGAAACTTTCTATTTTATTTAGGACTTATAGTTCTGCTTTTCTTGAGGTAACAAATAAGTTATACTAAGATGCACAATGCAATCCCATCCTTTCACTAGCTCTATCCCAAATCGTCACCATAACCACTTCCCTCATCTAGTTTTACCAAATGACGACCTCCTGTGCTGCATCGTTCCTTCATTCAATGATTCCAAGGCCATAAACCACTATCCCTCTCCAAACAACACAAGAACAATTTATACATTTTTCATACACATGCAGCCAGAGTGTACCACTTTACTGTGGCTAATTTTAGATTTATTAATTCAGTTTCTATTTTGGCTTTTTGCAGAACTGTTGTCTCACTCACCAAGTTCACAGCAGCATCCCTAACAGCCATCATTTGTGAAACCTAAAGATCAACGATCATCCTACTTGCAGTGACCTATGAATTAAATATAATATTGCACTATGCAAATAAACACTGAATCAATAGATATTGATACCAGATTTCATAAGCTAAAACGATATATTTTATAATGGAGTTGAAGCAGTAAAGTTCAATAACTGAAAAATGCAAATAAAAATGTTCACAATGGATCAATTACACTCAAACAATCTTTTACCTCAGAAGTAAAAGTTTCTAGAGGGTTTTAGCTTTAAAAACTAATGTTAAAATTTCAGGTCTTAACCAAGCCATTTCTCTCCTAGATGCTTAACAAGCACAATGCGCGTGGTGGCACACTGGTTAGCATTGGTGCCTTACAGTGTCAGGAATCTAGGTTCAATTCCTGGCTTGGGTCACTGTCTGTGGAGAGTCTGCATATTCTCCCAGTGTCTGCATGGGTTTCCTCCCACAGTCCGAAACACGTGCTGTTTAGGTGCATTGGCCATGCTAAATTCTCCCTCAATGTAGCCGAACAGGCGCTGGAATGTGGCAACTAGGTGATTTTCATAATAATGTCATTGCAGTGTTAATGTAAGCCTACTTGTGACACTAATAAATAAACTTTAGAGTTTTAAACTTCTTTGTATATTTGCCTCAAGACACTCAGTGGTCCTGAAAAGTACAATATAATGCAAGTCTTTCTTTTCTTTTCCTGCTCCAACTGTATCCCAAAATGTCACCGTAACCAATGGTCATGTTCCATGCATGCTTTTAGGATACATGAAACATTCTATTTTCCCACGCTTTACATTCAGACCACCAACTAGTGAGAAAGATACAGCAGAACAAATCGGCAGGGAAATTACAGAAAGATGCAAACATTATATAGTTATAATGGGAACATTAATTAACCGAAAGCAGACTGAGACAGCGGTGCTGTAACGGGTGGAGAGAGGCAAAATTATGTTCAGGAGAATTTTCTACAGCAATATGTGTCCAGTCCAATAAAAAAATACATTGTTGGACCTGGTTCTTGGAAAAGAGGTGGGCCAAGTAGCTCAAGTGTCAATGGGGGAACATTTAGGAGACAGAGATCACGTATTATCAGATATAGGATGATAGAAAAGGATAATAGGCAACCCAGAGTAAAAGTAATTAACTGGGAGAGAGCCAACTTCAATGAAGCAAGAACAGATCTGGGCCAGTTAAATTGTAACAAAAGGTTGGCGGGAAAAATTGTAGCTGAACAATGGGCTACCTTCAAAACGGAAATAGTCCAGACACAGTCAAGATACATTCCCTTGTAGGGGAAAGGGAGGGCAAACAAATACAGAGCTCCCTGGATGAAAAAGGAGATAGAAATTTAGATAAGAAAGAAAAAGTGTGTTTATGACAAGTATCAGGTAGAAAATACATCGGAGAACCAAGAGGAATACAGAAAATTTGAGGGAGTGGGGGGAGCACATTAGGGAAGTGAAGAGGGATCATGAGAAAAGACTGATAAAGGGTAAATCCCAAAGTCTTCTATAGGCACATAAATAGTTTTTAAAAAGTGGTGAAGGAGCAGTAGACATATTAGGGATCAAAAAGTCAATTTATACATGGAATCTAGGGGCATGGTTGAAATATTATATGAATGCTTTGTATCCCGTCGTTACCAAGGAGGTAGATGCGACCCAGGTTATGATGCCAGATGAGGAAACACTGTCATTAGAAGGATTCACAATTGACAAAGACGAAGTGTTGACAAGGCACTGGGACTGCTCAGGGGAGGTGACAGAAGACTGGAGAATTGCAGATGCGACGCCTTAGTTCAAAAAAAAGTTGTACGGCTAGTCCAGCAATTACAAACCAGTCAGTTTATCAGCGATGGACATCTAGAAACAATTATTTAGGATAGAATTAGTAGTTATATATATTGGGGCATAGCCCCTTTAAGGAAGAGGTCGTGTGACCCGCCGTGTGGGGTGAGCTGGCCGCCCTGAGGGGACAGCTATTGTTTGGAGTGTGGAGCGAATAGATTGAATAATGATCTGTGTTTCCTGATGCCTGGCTGTGGAGTAGTTCTTGAGGGGACCCCTTGGTACTTAGGAATTTATCGCTGGCAACCAAGGTTGGAGTGTTCGACGGCTTGTAAGGTGAAGGATTGGGACTGTCAACATGGACCATCTGGAGATCCATAGTACCCTTAGAGTACAGGTAGGACCATGGTGATAAGAGGGCATCATGGGAAACAGCGAGTTGGACGGACTTGGATGCCGCCAATGGCTGCCAGTCGATCTCCACGACCGTCACTGGCATCGGGTCATGGGTGATCGGAAGACGACTCAGTCGTCGGGTGATTGTAATACTAAATGCTCATGGAGAAGCTAATGCAGGAGAGAAACAGGGAAAAACAGGCTTTGGGCCTAGTTCAGGGGAAAACCCCTGCTGCTGGCAAAGAGAAATGGTGGGAAAATTTGGTATGAAAGAGGCGCTCAATGAAAAAGTGGAGTCGTGGCCGGCCTACATCAAATGATTCAGTATTTTTGTCACCATGAATAGGTCCACCCCTTATGTAGCCCCTCTTCTGCTCATGCAAGCACAGGAAATGCAACACTTGCCATTTTACCTTCTCCATTCCTACTGTATAAAAGTCCCAAACTATCCTTCCAGGTAAAATATTTGTACTTTCTGTAATTTAGTATACAATATCCCCGGTGGCAAGATTAATTGCAGACTGAATAATTCGTTCCGTAGGTGTGGCCACAGGCTTCTGATCATCTATTATTTTCATTCTCTGCCATACTCACACACTGACCCATCTTTTCTCAGTTCCCTACACTGCTCCGTTCAAGCTCAATGCAAGCTTGATGGACAGCACTCCATGTTTCACTTAGGTACTTTACAACCTTTGGACTCAATACTGAGTCCAACAATTTCAATCATGATCTCTACGTCCTACCCTTTGGTTTTGGTTTCTTCAGACAACAACTGTTGGCAATGATTCTGCTTTTCCCACTTATACCTCCATTACACCCATCTTTTATTTCTTGCTCCATTACCATCTCCTATTGCCTGTGCCATCATCCCTTGTTTTGCTTAATCTCTCCTGCCTTAGACCATTCCTTTTGTCAACCCCTTCCCCTCCTTAAGATCTGTCCCATCTCTACCTTTTGCCAGTTTAGACAAAAGTTGATCAAACTAAAACATTAAATTTTTTCTCTCTCATTTGTTGTCTGACCTATTGAATATTGTAAGAAGTCTCACAACACCAGGTTAAAGTCCAACAGGTTTATTTGGTAGCAAATACCATAAGCTTTCGGAGCACTGCTCCTTCGTCAGATGGAGTGGAAATGTGCTCTCAAACAGTGCAAACAGACAAAATCAAGTTGCAGAATACTGATTAGAATGCGAATCCTACAGCCAGCCAGGTCTTAAAGGTACAGACAATGTGGGTGGAGGGAACATTAAACACAGGTTAAAGAAATATGTATTGTCTCCAGACAGAACAGCTAGTGAGATTCTACAAGCCCAGGAGGCAAGCTGTGGGGGTTACTGATAATGTGACATAAATCCAACATCCCGGTTTAGGCCGTCCTCATGTGTGCGGAACTTGGCTATCAGTTTCTGCTCAGCGACTCTGCGTTGTCGTGTGTCGTGAAGGCCGCCTTGGAGAGCGCTTAATCCAAGGCTGAATGCCCGTGACTAAGGCGGCCTTCACGACACACGACAGCGCAGAGTCGCTGAGCAGAAACTGATAGCCAAGTTTCGCACACATGAAGACGGCCTAAACCGGGATGTTGGATTTATGGTCACATTATCAGTAACCCCCACAGCTTGCCTACTGGGCTTGTAGAATCTCACTAGCTGTTCTGTCTGGAGACAATCCACATTTCTTTAACCTGTGTTTAATGTTCCCTCCACCCACATTGTCTGTACCTTTAAGACCTGGCTGGCTGTAGGATTCGCATTCTAATCAGTATTCTGCAACTTGATTTTGTCTGTTTGCACTGTTTGAGAGCACATTTCCACTCCATCTGACGAAGGAGCAGTGCTCCGAAAGCTTATGGTATTTGCTACCAAATAAATCTGTTGGACTTTAACCTGGTGTTGTGAGACTTCTTACTGTGTTCACCCCAGTCCAACGCCAGCATCTCCACACCATTGAATATTGCCAGCAGTTTCTGATTTATTTCAAATTTCCAACATCCGCAACTTGTTTGCCTTTTGTTACTCAACAAACTCTGATCTTTTTCAATTCAGCAACTCAAATTTTGCTACCAACCTTAGAATTGCCTGACTTGTAAGATTGACATGTACTCTATTTGCAGTCATCTGTATGCAATTCAAGACACTCTTAAACCATGTCACTTTGCAAAATTGTAAATATTAAACATGACTCAGTGTTTACTCTATCAAAAAAGGACCATGGTATATTTTGGAAATGTGAATGCCCCAATATTCAATACATGGTGAATTCATATTGGGTTATGATATATGTGAAATGCTTTTGGAAAATTATTCAATTCTTGAATTGGCAAATTCTGCCCATGTTATATCTCATCCTCTTTCAGACTTTGTCAATCATATTTGACTGCAATGATTCAAATACAGGCATCAAACTAATTTGCCAATTGTCTTCAAATCTTTGGATACATAAAACAGCAGCAGTAAATTTTCATTAACTACCTAACTTCTAAAAGGGCATATTTTCAGCCAAACTTGGCTTGATTACAATTCCTGGACACAAAAAGACCCACTCACTCATCTACCCCAAAATACCTGCTTGCAATCATTAAGCTAAAAGTTTATAATCCAAACCACAACAGATGTATGTCTAGGATGAAAAATACTATCCAACTATCTGCAATTTGGATAGCACCTAAAGCACTTGACAAAAGCATGAACCAAGATTTGATACCAAATCACAGAAGGAGATATCATGACAGATGACCAAAAGTTTAATCAAAGAGGCAAGTTGGGGGGGGGGGGGAACATTCAGCGTTTGGCTGATCAAATCAAACATGTTCCTTTGGTTGTTCATCATAGAGAGTGCGACTGTACTCAGCCAGCCTGCGCTTGCTAAACCCAAAACCAAACATCTATTGTGCCATGATCCTAGAACAGACCCTCAAGTTGGTAGCAAGATTTGTTTAAGACAGACAAAGTTTGAGATTCAAGGCACTTGCTAATGGAATAAAGCCTCAAGAATCGACAGATTTTGAAAAAAAAAAATAAACTTTACTGTTCAATGTTAGAAAGATAAAACAATTTGAACTCTTTCGCAATCTAACATTCAGGGTTAAAATGAGATACATGTGAATTAGCAGGCAAACTATGGTTGAACACACCACATTGCACACTACATAGCAAATGCGATCAAAGCAGAGTCCACAGATTGCTCAACTAACCACCCAGACATTAGGAAACACTAAGTCAACCACTCACATTGAAACACTTTTTTCCTCACAAGGAAGTCCCATCTTCACCTTTGGAGATCTCGTCTTAGAATTCTCTGCACAATCACTCCAACTTTGGAGGCCTCAAAAGAAGCCTACCTGAGAGGGTTTCAATCTCGTCTTCCAGGATTCCATTCCCTGAATTTCTGAATATGTATCTAAGAGTCAACTCACAAACACAACTCCATCTCTTTGGTTGCACCAAACAGAACACTACTGCTCAATAGAGATACCTTTGCCCCGACAGCCTACCACACGGAATCACCAACGTTCGGCTGCCTTCTTGGATCTTGAGGGCTTCCCCTGAGCCCTCTTCATTCGGCCTCTGATATTCGGGTAAGCGTTCTCCAAGGCAGCCTTCACGACACACGACAACGCAGAGTCGCTGAGCAGAAACTGATAGCCAAGTTCCGCACACATGAGGACGGCCTCAACCGGAATATTGGGTTCATGTCATACTATCTGTAATCCCCACAGCTTGCCTGGACCTGCAGAGTCTCACTGGCTGTCCTGCCTGCAGACAATACACATCTCTTTAGCCTGTCTTGATGCTCTCTCCACTCACATTGTTTGTATCTTAAAGACTTGATTAGCTGTAAGTATTTGCATTCCAACCATTATTCTGTAAATTGAGTTTGTGTCTTTATATGCCCTGTTTGTGAACAGAATTCCCACTCACCTGAAGAAGGGGCTTAAGACTCCGAAAGCTTGTGTGGCTTTTGCTACCAAATAAACCTGTTGGACTTTAACCTGGTGTTGTTAAACTTCTTACCCTCTTCAATTACCAGGGCTTTCCCTGTCTATGGCGCGCTATACAGACAAAACATACCATTCATAGAGAAGGAAATGAGAGAGTGCAGAATGTGTTACAGTCATAGTTAGGGTGTAGAGAAAGATCAACTTAATGCAAGGCAAGTCCATTCAAAAGTCTGACAGCAGCAGGGAAGAAGCTGTTCTTGAGTCAGTTGGTACATGACCTCAGACTTTTGTATCTTTTTCCCGAAGGAGGAAGGTGGAAGAGAGAATGTCCAGGGTGCAACCATTTTCCTACTTTTTAAAACTTAACCAGGACTACTTCTTTTCTCTGTTCCCTGTCTGGGACCCATCCCTGTGCCCCTGCCTGGGATACTTGACTTTGATGGTGCTCCACTCCCAGAATGGACCCAGATTTTCACAACATTTTTCTTCATGCACAGGTGAGCAGAATGTAAAAATATAAGGTAAAAAAATGCAAACCTGTGCATGTACAGCTGCTCTCAGTCTGTCAGGACTTGGAGTTCCTGACCTCCCACTCTCCGGTGAGATAATTGAGACTTTCAGAACCACCGTTAGATGTGATTTTACAATTGGGAAGCACTTGCTGAACAATCCTCAATGTGACTCATTTACATTTGCTATAAGAAACATACATTCATAGACAGGGACCAATCATATTCATGTTCAAGCCTTGTGCCTCTTCTGAGTTCTGCTGCCTCGGCAAAGCAGCCAGCATAATTAAGGACCCCACGCACCCTGGACATTCTCTCTTTCACCTTCTTCCTTTGGGAAAAAGATACAAAAGTCTGAGGTCACGTACTAACCGACTCAAGAACAGCTTCTTCCCTGCCGCTGGCAGACTTTTTAATGGACTTGCCTTGCATTAAGTTGATCTTTCTCTACACCCTAGTGACTGTAACACTACATTCTGCACTCTCTCATTTCCTTCTCTATGAATGGTATGTTTTGTCTGTATAGCACGCAAAGAAACAATACTTTTCACTGTATGTTAATACATGTGACAATAATAAATCAAATCAAAAGTTTACTGTTGGTGCTTGGGCAGCCTATAGCTCCCCGCTGCTTTCTCCAAAATCAAGATGAGTCAACTTGACATTTTTCTCCTGGAGTATAAATTGCTGTGATTGTTTGAAATTTGGTGCCCATTGTATTTGCAAAGCTTTGACAACATGTCTCAATTTACACCAATATAAAATATGTTTTGCATAATGCCTCGTTGTACAAAATGGATAAACTTTTGTAATTCAGAGAAAAGTGTAATATATTTACATCAAATATAGCCACTTAGCAATAAAACAGCAAACTAACCCAAACGATCAGAAAGTAACTTGCTTTTAATTTTTGAATAAAAAGCATGCCTGAACTCCATTTCAAACTATGAGCATGCCGACACATTTGTAACAGTATATCACACTGAATTCATAGTTTCAGAATATAGTAAAGTGAATCCTCGTCTATCATAAATTTCAAAATCATTTTTCAACTTTTTTACTACTCAATTCTTTTAAGGTCATATTTTCTGATTATTATGGTTTCACATTCCTAGATACAACACTGTCCAAAAATATAAATACACCAAGTAAATCTAAAATGAGATAAAAATCACATCATAGACTGCAATATAAACTTATCTGCAACAGTCCATTCAACTGTCCAAACAGCTACGTGCAATAAGTATTTCATATTACAAAATGCTACTTGCACCGAAATAGTAATCAAAAACTTAAATCAAACAAATTCTTGAAGGCCTTCAATCCACTTTGCAAGTAAAAACGAAACAAAATTCTCATCTAGTATTCCCCTAAGATCAGCCATCCTGAGACCTTCAGAAACTTAAATATCCACTCATATGTAAAGACTACGTCATGTTTCCCCATGGGGCAAACCTATATGGCATTCATTCAGAACATGTGATAGCAAGAGGAAACAGATTCCCAAGACAATACCACTCACTTTTTCACTCCAGAGAAGACAAATTCAATTTCATAATCTAAAACTAAGCACTCGCAGCATCACCCTTAAGTTCACAGTAATTTATTATCCAACATCATTATCATTCAGTACGCTGGTCACTGCATCAGCTTCATCTGAACATTCAGATTCCTGTTCTATTCCTACCACTGCTCTGCAAGAATTACTGCTCATGTCTTTCTGGGATTTGAGGTATTGCCAAAAATGCCAGATATAAAAATTGATTAGCTTGCATGCAATCTCATGAGCCTCCACTTAGGGCATTTTTGTTTAAGTCAGTTACATTTGTGCCCAATAAGTAGACTCCTAACTTGAGGATATTTCAAGACATTGAAGAATACTCTACATGCTCAATTCTCTTCAAATGGATAAAGGCTATATTTAGAAAATGTCTTCTGAATGCCTATTCACTACCAAATCCACATGGAGAAAAAAGAAAAGTGCATCATAGAAACATCAAGCAACAAGTCATCTAAAGCAACAGTAACAAACTGATGATTAATAGATGTTTGAGGAATGGGTGGGAAAGAGAGAGGATTTGATTTTTTTTAAAAACAGTATTCACATGAGGATTTGGATAGAATAGCAATAAATCAAAAATAATCCATTACAACCTGGTGTAATCTAATTGGACATATTGGTCACTGGGATCAGGAGTGCAGAATTAATTATGCCAGATGCCTGAACGGGTGATAAAACCTGGTTGAAAAACAACATTAACTGAAAAACTCCATGAAGAGAAACTAGAGAAATGGCTTTTTAAGAAATTTTAGTTTAAATGAAACATGACTGGGAGGAAAGAAGGTAATCTTGCACCTTGCCAAATTGCCTGAATTTATTTATCAGTGTCACAAGTAGGCCTACATTAACATTGCATGAAGTTACTGTGAAAATCCCCCAGTTGCCACACTCCAGCGTCTGTTCGAATACACTGAGGGAGAACTTAGCATGGCTATTGGACCTAACCAACACATCTTTTCGGGCTGTGGGAGGAAACCGGAGCATCCGAAGGAAACCCACACAGACACGGGAAGAACATGCAGACTCCGCACAGACAGTGACTCAAGCCAGGAATCGAACCTGGGTCCTTGGCGTTGTGAGGCAGCAGTGCTAACCACTGTACCACCGTGTCACCCCAGAATTAACTGGTAAAATAAAGACCAAACAAGAGTTAAAAGTTAAGGAATGACAAAACAAGGAGACTGGACAGCAAATAATTTTTTAAAAAGCAGTTCAGGAAAAGAATTCTTACCATACACTGAGAACAAACTAATATTTGGTTATAAAAACAGAAAATGCTGGAAAAGTTCAGCAGATCTGGCAGCATCTGTAGTGAGAGAAACAGTGTTACCATTTCAAGTCCAGAGCTGGGAAGAAGCTGAAGAGTCATATGGACTTGAAACGTTAACTCTGATTCTCTTTCCAGATATGCTGCCAGCTCCGCGGAGCTTTTCCAGCATTTTCGGTTTATATTTCCGACTTCCACCATCTGCAATATTTGGTTATGTTCAATTCAGCAGAGAACAACTTGGATGAAATGACAAAACTGTACAAGATTCTAAAACGCATTCAAATCCGACAAATAATATAAATGAGGTAGCAGAATTGTGTAAAAAGCAAACAACAGATAATAAGGTTAGAGAAGAGTACTTGTGCTTAACTATCTTCAACGGACCACTGACAATGGTTAAGATACATCAAATGAAAACAAAATCAGGACATGGATCAAATTTTAAAGCAATGTAGATACAGGGTTGTCCATTATAGTTTAGTTCTCTCATTAATAGCATTAGAACTGCAATAGATAATTATATGCAAGACTACTCAGAATCTAAAAACAAAATGAATGTATGGGCTAATTTATAATAAATGGTTAAGAACTTTCTTGGCTTCACCATTACAATTACTTTTAGATAATGATGATATATTGTAAAAAAGGAAAAGTCCAGAAGAAAAGCACAGTATATAAAGGAAAAGAAAACTTTAACAAGGCTTTAAACAAAGTACTGTGCCACTGTTCCAACCAGCACAGAAAGATGTATACAATTTCAAAATCACTTTACTATCAAACAATGCAACTACAAATAAGGCATCCCAAATCGGAAAATGTCACACAGGTCCCTGTCCTTTCTTTTTCCACAACTTTCATAATCGACGCTGCGCTAAGAAACAATATTTGGTAAAGTCTTCAATAGTAGATTAATATGCAGTAATGAATGTACTGACATACATGTAAAAAATATAAGTAACATGCTGGAATAATAGTTCATTCCTAAATCAGCATTTGCGAAAAATAGCAGTGTCATTTGTGATTTCCATAGAAAAAGATATGGAATCACAATGCAATTCCCAAAACACCAATAAAAAGTTTCGTCATCCTACGCAATAAAAACAGTATTTGATTTATTTGGTTCGTAAATCATAAATTCAGTTATACATAGAAAGAAACATAGAAACATAGAAACCCTTCAGTGCAGAAAGAGACCATTTGGCCCATCGAGTCTGCACCGATCACAATCCCACCCAGGCTGTACCCCTATATCCCTACATATTTCCCTGTTAATCCCTCTAACCTACGTATCTCAGGACACTAAGGGGCATTTTTTAGCATGGCCAATCAACCTAACCCGCACATCTTTGGACTGTGGGAGGAAACCGGAGCACCCGGAGGAAACCCACGCAGACACGAGGAGAATGTGCAAACTCCACACATACAGTGACCCAATTTAGTTATGGGAGATGATTCCCATTACACCTGCAAAGGTCATAGAATTCCATCCAACAAAAGCTACTTCAGTCACCTTAAAACAACAATCCTGTCTGTCAGCAATCTCAGAGTTGTCATCCTCAAGCTTTTATGCTACATACTGAAACTTGATACAACTCCTAGCATTCTGTGAGCAATCTGGGACATTAATAGGTGATACTGGTAGTCAAATGTCCATGCTCAGTCCCAGCAATAAAAGAATGATCATGGTTTTGATGAAGAAGTCCAACATTTGTTTATGCCAAGTTATAATTTTAAAGATTTAATATTTCCTTGTTGATTACTGAGCTGTTTTCTCAGATGAATACTCAAAAGTCTACTGCAGAATGAAAAACTATAGAGTAGAATCATAGAATCCACACAGTGCAGGAGGAAGCCATTCGGCCCAATGAGTCTGCACCAACAACAATCCCCCAGGCCCTATCTCCATAACCCCACTTATTTACCCTGCTAGGGACCCCAACAATAAGGGGCAATTTAGCATGGCCAATCAACCTAACCTGATATCTTTGGATCATAGGTTTACTCCACAGAAACCAAATCATAGAAGGTTTACTCCATAGAAAAAGGCCACTTGGCCCTTCGTGTCTATGCCAACCAAAAAAAAGAGCCGAATCCCATTTTCCAGCATTTGGTCTGGAGGCGCATTTCCAGAAAGCTTTCACAAAGATTGGAGGGTTCCTGCCTCTACTTCAGTTTCAGGCAGATCCCTACCACTCTCTGATGTGAATGAGTACACCTTGATGAAGGTGGAACACAAAATAATTATTGGTACTTGCATTAAAACAAGACTATATGAAAATTTGACAATTTAAATACATGTCTCAACTCTTTGCCAGTGAAATGTAATTTTAATGAGTCTTTAATCTTGCATGATTTTTGTTATACTGTCCCCATATAAACATTGCTTCCCATCAAATCAAAAGGTGTAGTTTTCAGTCCCTTTAACTTCCAGGTCACTAGTATTCATTGCAGCTTACCTCTCTCCAAACCAGTCTGGAAGACAGAATTATTAAGGAATGACACTCAAACTGTATTTACATTTCAAATTAACTAACTGACCAAAATTATATGAGTGAACACTGGCAAAATAGCTCAAGATTCTTTACGACGGCAGAAATAAACAGCCAGATCTTCTGTTCCTGACAGTGCAACTCATGACCAGTGGTAGTCAATTTCAATCCTCTTTCATGTCGGTTTCTACATTTTTATGACTCAGTATTTATCTCCAGAGACCGCTACATTATGCAACATTTGCCTTTCAAATTTATAAACGGCACAATGAATTCCAGGCAGATATAAAATAACGTATAATGAAATTACAGACTTGATTGCATAGTAGTTCCTCTTGACAGTCCCACTTCCAGGTTGCATAAACCACGGGAGGGCCTAATTAACAGTGATACTGTTCAGTAATCCAAATACAAGTGCCATCCTCCTGATACATTGGAGTAATATGACCATTTTGGAACTTTAGCCTTTACTTCTAATTTAGAGACCAATATATTCATATTTATTCATACAAAATACTAAATGTGTCTCTATTTTAATACTGAAAATATTTTAATATATTTGTTGTATCAGCATTAAGCGCTTACCACTACATCTGGATGACGAGGTAACTATTTGCTTGGCAGTATAACTGAAGTTTGGATTCTGTGTTCATTAATATATTCCCAGGTGGTATTGTGGTGGCATTCCCTGAGTCTGAGCCAGAACCTCTGGATTCAAGTGCCATAACAGCATTTGACAGCCAAGGAAGGTGCATTCATAACATGGCTGAACAAGTCGACTATCAACCTGCAAATCCTGCCAACATATACCAAAGACAGGCCATAGGAGTGGAAGAGATTTCCAGTCAGCCATATGTTGGAAAGAAAATTAAGAGCCTCTACCATCGCTATTAATAGCTCTGGGATTACAACAATACATCTAAGCATGTTGACACAGCAACTCTGGCTCTTTGAGACTCCGGGTGGTTTAGTTAGCTACATAGCCAGTGTGGAATGGATTGATGTCAACAGGGTTCAATCCCTCTTCCACCGGGGGGGCTTCCTTGACTTACCTATGGTAAAAGCCATGATGCTGTGGGTCAGAGCTGTCTTTGGGCAGATAACTGAAGAAGAATATATTATTTGGTGCATTCCGTCTGTTTTGATCACTGTAGCAGCAAAATGAACACTGCTCCATAAGAGAATTTGTCAAACTGAAGAAAAGCTAGTCTTTTTCCTGTTTCAAGATGTGATTGTAACACGGCCCCTCATCTTTCTTCTCCTTCCAATACCTTCTGTATCTTCTCCCGCCACCCTTTCTATCAGAATTTTACTTTTATTTATCTCCCTCTTTTTACTGGCTCCAACTGAGTGCAGTAAGAAGTCTCACAACACCGGGTTAAAGTCCAACAGGTTTATTTGGTAGCAAAAGCCACTAGCTTTCAGAGCGCTGCTCCTTCATCAGGTGAGTGGGATTTCAGTTCACAAACAGGGCACAGAAAGAGACAAACTCAATTTACAAAATAATGGTTGCAATGCGAGTCTTTACAGGTAATCAAGTCTTAAAGGTACAGACAATGTGAGTGGAGAGGGGGTTAAGCACAGGTTAAAGAGATGTGTATTATCTCCAGACAGAACAGTTAGTGAGATTTTGCAAGCCCAGGCAAGTCGTGGGGGTTACAGATAGTGTGACATAAACCCAAGATCCCGGTTGAGGCCGTCCTCATGTGTGCGGAACTTGGCTATCAGTCTCTGCTCAGCGACTCTGCGTTGTCGTGTGTCGTGAAGGCCGCCTTGGAGATCGCTTACCCGAAGATCAGAGGCCGAATGCCCATAGAACAGTACAGCACAGTACAGAGCATTGTCTGAAACCAAGATCAAGCTATCCCACTCCCTATCATTCAGGTGTGCTCCATGTGACTATCCAATAACCGCTTGAAAGTTCCTAAAGTGTCCGACTCCACTATCACTGCAGGCACCCTAACCACTCTCTGAGTAAAGAACCTACCTTGGACATCCCTCCTATATCTCCCACCATGAACCTTATAGTTATGCCCCCTAGTAACAGCTACATCCACCTGAGGAAATAGTCTCTGAACATCCACTCTATCTATCCCCCTCATCATCTTATAAACTTCTATTAAGTCGCCTCTCATCCTCCTCCGCTCTAAAGAGAAAAGCCCTAACTCCCTCAACCTTTCCTCATAAGACCTACCCTCCAAACCAGGTAGCATCCTGGTAAATCTCCTCTGCTCTCTCTCCAATGCTTCCACATCCTTCTTATAGTGAGGTGACCAGAACTGCACACAATATTCCAAATGTGGTCTCACCAAGGTCCTGTACAGTTGCAGCATAACCCCACGGCTCTTAAACTCAAACCCCCTGTTAATAAACACTAACACACAATAGGTCTTCTTCACGGCTCTATCCACTTGAGTGGCAACCTTCAGAGACATGTGGATATGAACCCCAAGATCTCTCTGTTCCTCCACATTCCTCAGAACCCTGCCGTTGACCCTGTAATCCGCATTCAAATTTGTCCTACCAAAATGAATCACCTCGCACTTATCAGGGTTAAACTCCACCTGCCATTTTTCGGCCCAGCTCTGCATCCTATCAATGTCTCTTTGCAGCCGACAACAGTCCTCCACCTCATCCACTACTCCACCAATCTTGGTGTCATCAGCAAATTTACTGACCCACCCTTCAGCCCCCTCCTCCAAGTCATTGATAAAAATCACAAATAGCAGAGGACCCAGCACTGATCCCTGTGGCACACTGCTGGTAACTGGTCTCCAGTCTGAAAATTTTCCATCCACCATCACCCTCTGTCCTCTATGAGATAGTCAGTTACTTATCCAATTGGCCAAATTTCCCTCTATCCCACACCTCCTTACTGTCTTCATGAGCCGACCATGGGGAACCTTATCAAACTAAATCCATGTATACGACATCAACTGCTCTACCTTCATCTACACACTTAGTTACCTCCTCAAAGAATTCAATCAAATTTGTGAGGCAAGACTTACCCTTCACGAATCCGTGTTGACTATCCCGGATTAAGCTGCATCTTTCTAAATGGTCGTAAATCCTATCCCTCAGGACCTTTTCCATTAACTTACCGACCACCGAAGTAAGACTAACTGCCTATAATTACCAGGGTCATTCCTATTTCCTTTCTTGAACAGAGGAACAACATTCGCCACTCTCCAGTCCTCTGGCACTATCCCCATGGACAGTGAGGACCCAAAGATCAAAGGCTCTGCAATCTCATCCCTTGCCTCCCAAAGAATCCTAGGATATATCCCATTTGGCCCAGGGGACTTATTGACCCTCAGGTTTTTCAAAATTGCTAATACATCTTCCCTCAGAACATCTACCTCCTCCAGCCTATCAGTCTGTATCACACACTCATCCTCAAAAACATGGCCCCGCTCCTTGGTGAACACCGAGGAAACGTATTCATTCATCGCCTCTCCTATCTCTTCTGACTCCATGCACAAGTTCCCACTACTATCCTTGGCCGGCCCTAACCTCACCCTGGTCATTCTTTTATTCCTCACATAAGAGTAAAAAGCCTTGGGGTTTTCCTTGATCCGACCCGCCAAGGACTTCTCATGCCCCCTCCTAGCTCTCCTAAGCCCTTTTTTTAGCTCATTCCTTGCTACCTTGTAACCCTCAAGCGACCCAACTGAACCTTGTTTTCTCATCCTTACATACGCTTCCTTTTTCCTCTTGACAAGACATTCAACCTCTTTGGTGAACCATGGTTCCCTCACTCAGCCATTTCCTCCCTGCCTAACAGGGACATACCTATCAAGGACACGCAGTATTTGTTCCTTGTACAAGCTCCACTTTTCATTTGTGCCTTTCCCGTTTCTGTTCCCATCTTATACTCCCTAACTCTTGCCTAATCGCATCATAATTACCCCTCCCCCAATTATAAACCTTGCACTGCCGTATGGCCCTATCCCTCTCCATTGCAATAATGAAAGACACCTAATTG
This sequence comes from Mustelus asterias, assembly GCF_964213995.1. NCBI lineage: Eukaryota > Metazoa > Chordata > Chondrichthyes > Carcharhiniformes > Triakidae > Mustelus > Mustelus asterias. Next base: position 63,565,185 of record NC_135803.1, on the reverse strand, counting down.
TGGTCACTATCTCCAAAGTGCTCTCCCACAAACAAATCTACCACTTGGCCCGGTTCATTACCCAGTGCCAAGTCCAATGTGGCCCCACCTATTGTCGGCCTATCCACATATTGTGTCAGGAAACCCTCCTGCACACACTGTACAAAAACTGCCCCATTAGAACTATTCGACCTATAAAGGTTCCAATTAATATTTGGAAAAAGTCCCCCATGACAACTACCCTGTGACCTCCACACCTATCCATAATCTGCTTTGCAATTTCTTCCTCCACATCTCTATTACTATTTGGGGGCCTATAGAAAACTCCTAACAACATGACCGCTCCTTTCCTATTTCTAACTTCAGCCCATATTACCTCAGTAGGCAGATCCCCCTTGAACTGCCTTTCTGCAGCCGTTAAACTATCCTTGATTAACAATGCTACTCCTCCACCTCTTTTACCACCTTCCCTAGTCTTACTGAAACATCTACACCCCGGAACTTCCAACAACCATTCCTGTCCGTGTTCTAACCATGTCTCCGTAATGGCCACAACATCGTAGTCCCAAGTACCAATCCACGCTCTAAGTTCACCTACCTTATTCCGGATGCTCCTTGCATTGAGGTAGACACACTTCAACCCACTTTCCTGTCTGCCAGTATACTCCTGCGACCTTGATACCCTCCTCAGTACCTCACTACACTCAACACTGGCTTCTGGACTACAGCTCATTTTCCCATCCCCCTGACAAATTAGTTTAAACCCCCACCCCCCCCCCCCGGAGAGCCGTAGCAAATTTCCCTCCCAGGATACTGGCGCCCCTCTAGTTCAGGTGCAAACCGTCCTGTTTGTACAGGTCCCAGAATGTGCTCCAATTATCCATGTAACTGAAACCCTCCCTCCTACACCATCCCTGCAGCCACGTGTTTATCTGCACACTCTCCCTGTTCCTCAACTCGCTAGCACGTGGCTCCGGCAACAAACCAGAGACGACAACATGGTTTGTCTTGGCTCTCAGCTTCCACCCTAGCTCCCTAAATTCCTGTTTTAAATCCACGTCCCTTCTCTTACCTATGTCGTTGGTACCGATGTGTAACACGACTTGTGACTGTTCCCCCTCCCCCTTAAGGATCCTGAAAACGGTTCGAGACGTCACGGACTCTGGCACCCGGGAGGCAACATACCATCCGTGAGTCTCTTTCGCTGCCACAGAACCTCCTATCTGTCCCTCTAACTATCGAGTCCCCAAAAATATTGCTCTCCTGCTCTCCCCCCTTCCCGTCTGAGCCACAGGGATGGACTCAGTGGCTTACCACTGGTAGGTCGTCCCCCTCAACAGTATCGAAAGCGGTATACTTGTTACCGAGGGGAACGACCACAGGGGATCCCTGTACTGACTGCTTCCTCCCAGCCCCTCACACTGTCACCCATCGATCTTCATTCTTCGGAGTAACTACATCCCCGAAGCTTCTATCTATGACCATCTCTGCCTCCCGAATGATCCAAAGTTCATCCAGCTCCAGTTCCCTAACGCGGTTTTTGAGGAGCTGGAGATGGATGCATTTCCCACAGGTGAAATCAGCAGGGACACTGACGGCGTACCTCACCTCAAACATTCTGCAGGAGGAACATTGCCTGCCTGCACTGACATCCTTGCTAACTTCCCTTACTAAGAAGCGAAAGAAAAAAAAGCTTACCTGCTCTCACTCCGACTCTTTTTTTTAGGTTAGAGGAGGGTGGAGGGTGGGATACACTACACGTATAGTGTATCAGGTTTCCTCCCGTTCAAATTTATTGGGCAAAAACTTTCCCAGGCCTCTCCTCGGCCTACTTCTGGTTTCCTGTTTCCTGCTGCCCGTGACCGCTGAAGTGTTCCCCAACAGGAAGAGAACACTCTTGCCTGGTGATTGTCGAGCGGTGCTCATTCATCCGCTGTCGTAGCGTCTGCATGGTCTCCCCAATGTACCATGCCTCGGGACATCCTTTCCTGCAGCGTATCAAGTAGACAATGTTGACCGGGTTGCAAGAGTAGGTACCGTGTACCTGGTGGATGGTGTTCTCACGTGAGATGATGGCATCCGTGTCGACGATCCGGCACGTCTTGCAGAGGTTTCTGTGGCAGGGTTGCGTGGTGTCGTGGTCACTGTTCTCCTGAAGGCTGGGTAGTTTGCTGCGGACAATGGCCTGTTTGAGGTTGTGCGGTTGTTTGAAGGCAAGAAGTGGGGGTGTGGGGATGGCCTTGGCGAGATGTTCGTCTTCATCAATGACATGTTGAAGGCTCCGGAGAAAATGTCGTAGCTTCTCAGCTCTGGGGAAGTACTGGACGATGAAGGGTACTATGTCCGCCATGTCCCGTGTTTGTCTTCTGAGGAAGTCGGTGCGGTTTTTCGCTGTGGCGCGTCGGAACTGTTGATCGATGAGTCGAGTGCCATATCCTGTTCTTATGAGGGCATCTTTCAGCATCTGAGCAGATCCTGTGTATACGGAGGGTTTGTCTATAGGGGATGGCTTCTTTAACATGTTTAGGGTGGAAGCTGGAGAAGTGGAGCATCGTGAGGTTATCCGTGGGCTTGCGGTACAGTGAAATGCTGGGGCTTGCAAAATCTCACTAACTGTCCTGGCTGGAGACAATACACATCTCATTAACCTGTGCTTAACCCTCTCTCCACTCACATTGTCTGTACCTTTAAAACTTGATTACCTGTAAAGACTCGCATTCCAACCATTATTTTGTAAATTGAGTTTGTATCTTTCTGTGCCCTGTTTGTGAACTGAAATCCCACTCACCTGATGAAGGAGCAGCGCTCCGAAAGCTAGTGGCTTTTGCTACCAAATAAACCTGTTGGACTTTAACCCGGTGTTGTGAGGCTTCTTACTGTGTTTACCCCAGTCCAACGCCAGCATCTCCACATCCAACTGAGTGGCCCTAGCACAGCCAAACAGAACATCAATTAGCAAATTATTGTTTGGAGGTAAGAATGATTGCCCTTGATACCAAGGCGGCATTTGACTTAGAGTGGCATTAAGGAGCCCTAGAATATTGAAGTCAGTGAGTATCAGGAGGAAAGTTCTCCACTAGTTAGAGCTGTTTATACCTAGCACAAAGGAAGGTGGTTGTGACCATTGGAGGCCAATAATCTCAGCCCCAGGTCATCACTGCAGGAATTCCTCAGGGTAATGTTCTAGGCTCAACCATTTTCAGCTGTTTCTTCAATCATTTTCCTTCTATCATTGGGCCAGAATTGGGGATGTTCACTGATGATTGTACAATGTTCAGTACCATTTACAACTCCTCAGATACTGAAGCGGCCTGTGCCCACATTCAGGCTTGGACTGACAACTGGCAGCAAACATTCATGTCACTCAATGCCAGGCAACAAGAAAGGACCTAACCATGTTCCCTCAACATTCAATGACATTACCATCATTGAATCCCCAATATCAGCATCCTGGATATTCTCACTGAACATAAACTGAACTAGCAAACCATATAAATACTGTGGTTCCAACAGGAGGTCAGATCTTGGGAACTCTGAGGCACGTAACTCACCCCGGCTTCTCAAAGCCTGGCCACCATTTACAAGGCACCAGTCATGAGCATGATGGAATACTCACCACTTTTGTGGATGCGTGCAGCTAAAACAATACTCAAAAAGCTCAATACCATCCAGAACAAAGCAGTCCACTTGATCAGCACCCCATCTACCAACTTAAATATTAATTCCCTCTACCAGTGACCCACAATGGCAGCAATGTGTATACAAGATGCACTGGGACAATTCACCAAGGCTCTTTCGCCTACACCTTCAAAATGCACAATCCCTAACACCTGGAAAGACAAGGGCAGCGGATGTATGGGAACACCAGCACCTGCGAGTTTCCCTCCAAACCACACCATGCTGACTTGGAACTATATCACTATTCCTGCAGTCACAAGGTCAAAATCCTGGAACTCCCTCCTGTCAGCACTTAGGGTGCAGATTGACTTCAGTGGTTCAAGGTGGTGGATCACCACCACCTTCTCAAGAGCAATTAGGAATGGGCAACAAATATTGGCCTTGCCACTGATGCCCACAGCTCATTAAAGAATAAAAAGTGTATTTTGATAGCATTACAACTTCCATTACTCTGATGATAATTGATAATAGGCTGTTGAATTGGTAAATGGCTGGATTGGATTTGTCCTGCTTTTTGTGGACAAGACATACCAGGCAATTTTCCACATGATCATCTAGATGCCAATTTTGTAGCTGCACTGACCGAAGTCATATGCATACCAGTGAAATGGGCAGACAAATGGCAGATGAAATTTAAAGAGGTGTCAACTAATTAATTAATTTTGGTGGGAGGAATGAGGAGAGTCATTTTAAACCAAATGTTACAATATTCAAGTGGGGGGGGGGGGTCCAACAACAGAGGAATCTGCATTTGTACATGCACAATTCTTTGAATGTGGTAGGAAAAGTTGAGAAAGTTGTTCAAAAAGATCCTTGGCTTTCTAAACAGTGAAACATAATACAAAAGGAAGGAAGTTATGATAAATCTTTATGGAGCATTGGTTAGTTCCAGGTGGAGTGCTATGTTCACATACCTTAGAAAATACGCCAGTGCCTTGATAAGGGTGACGAGATTTACTGAAATGATACCAGAGGTTGAAAGTTATGTGAAGTGGCAAGTGAAACTGGGGTTTATTTCTTGAGAAAGAAAAGTTAAGGGGAGATTTGAGGGATGTTCAAAATCATGAGATTTTGATAGATTCTCCTCGTTTATTCTGTTTCCATGGCAGAGGATCAGTATTCAGAGGACACAGGTTTAAGATAACTGAAGAACCAAAAGCAACACAAGAATTTGTTTTTTTAATGCAACAAGTTATGATGATCTTCAATGCACTGCTCAGAGGGTATGATAGCAGATTACACAACTTTCAAAAGGGAATTGTATAAATACTTGGAAAATTTTGCAGGGCTATGGAGAAAGGGGAGTGGTACTGTTTGGCTAGCTCTTTCAAACAGCCAGCGCAGACACAATGGGCTTTTCAGCTACTTTCTGCACGATATCAATTTCTTCCAGGTCTCATCAAGACTGCTGGCCCAGGAGAATCTCAGAAACAGATCTGTCCAACATTCGTACTTGGCAATCCTGAGAACTTTGCATTTGGCTGCAGGCAGTCACACAAGACTTACACTTGAGAAAGTTGATGTTATTAACACAATTTAAATGCATCTTATAATTGTTTTTAATTATCCAAAGGAAGTGCATTAAATCATTGCACAATATTTTCATTCCGAAATAAAAATGGTCAGGCATTCCAATTCTAAAACTTAATATCACCATGTACTCTATGAAATTCAATTATATCTACAATCATGACATAACCAACGCCATTGTGACGTGAAACAAATGTGAACAGGTAGATGTTCTCAACAAACCCAAGCTTGTAAACCCTGGAGAGAGCTCTTCGTATGACTAGATTAAGAAATCTGAAACTACTTTTGTTTCAAATATCAAATTTAACTTCGGTTTTCAACAGCTTGTGCATCTACATTATGCTCCTCATAGAAAAGAACATCTCAAGATGCTTTTTAAGTGAGTTAGACAAGTAAGGGTTGAAGGTGTCCAAAAATATCCAAGGTATGGTTGAAGCTTTTTTAGCTTTTTGAGATAGCAATTCAAGTTTGGTTTAGGAGAGAGCTTGAGCCAGGACGGAATGACTGAATAATCAGCCACCAATGATAAAACAAAAGAACCAAGGAACAAGCAGTAATTTAGAATCAGAGGAGTGGATGCTTCAGCCAAGAATGATAGAGTGCAACAAGATGATAGGGAATTTGAAAAGACCAATTATTGTTGTGGAGCATTTGGAGTCAGACAGCATGAAGAAATTGATCCTGTGCTTCCCATTGACATTGCCAAATGATAGCCTCGAAATGATAAATAAGAGCAAATGATAGCTTACAAATGGTAAACAGGAGCAGATCCTGGTCTATCAAGTAATAAAACTCAGTGTCATGTGCATTGTGTCTTCATTGTTTCTATGTTTTCAACTACATCCCAGATTCCAGTTCCGATAATAAATGAGTTGAAGTTAACAAGAAATGAAACGTGAGTAACCTTGAAAATAAAACATGATTGAGAAGAAAGAATATTTAGGACCAAGATCCAGGGACTTCATATTAAAGGAACAACTTTTTAATGAAATAAAACCACGAAAGCAAATAATTTAGGAAAGGATGTTCAATAATTTTTCAGAGTCAGATGGAGCATCCTTCAAGTTTTAATGCTGCGTAAGCTTGATAAATACATTCCTAAAAGATTCAGGTGAAACAAATGTGGCCCTAAATAGGTTAATTAATCGAAAGTAAAATAAAGAGGGAAAATGATTTGTACAGATCTTGCAGAATGAATACAAGAACATGCAGCTATATACTAAAATGATCAGAGGGCCAGTCAGAACTGAAAAACATACATAGCAGCTGAATTCCTGCAAAGCAGTTGAAAATTGTTTCAGTTCAACAACAGCAAGACTGCAGTCAATGAAAAACTTGAAACTAAGCACAAATATTTTGAGTGAATATTCAAGAAAGTAACATATTGCAAATAAAATCACTGATTTCAATACGAATGCGATGGCTCAAAATAAATGAACCTCATTGATGAAGAAAGAAATACTTGCCTTTCATGGCCTGAGGATGTATCAAAATGCTTTACTAAAAGTGGTCAAAGACAAGAGTCTGAATATTTCTTGCAACAAGGGATACTGTAATTATAGCAGTTTTTATGACCTGCAGTCATAAAAGCTTTTGCTTTTAGGCCACTTCAAATGGGTGTAATTATTTGACATCAAATGGGTAGAAACATTAGTTTTCCCTGAGTCGACTTTCTATTACCATCATGACTGTAGACCAAAATACTTGCATAAAATCACCTAAGTGCATTTCAGCATTCAATGCAGTTACTGCATGTTATACAGGACGGAAGTCCAGAGAAACAACGAAACATGGCCTTGCTGGATTATGTACATGGGGCAGCTGGAGAGGAAAAGCAGTACAATGATGATGGATAAAGGGTAAATCACTTTTAAAATTAGATTCCATGTCCTAAACCTTTCTAAAATATTGAATGATATTAAGGGAAGCAGCTGTCAGGGCCTAAACCTGGGCCATGGCCTCACTGAACACCCGCCTCTCCTCCCCACCAGCCCTGCTCTTCCCTCACTTCCCCCCCGCCAGCCCCGACCTTCCAGCTGCAATGAAGGTAGCAGTAGGAAGAGGACTCTACAGGAAGGCACTCTGCAGGCTGCGCATGGGAAGAACAGCTACTCGGTGTGCAACCTCTGCATCCCCAATTACAGAAAGCGAGAGAGGTAAATTTCCCAGGCCAGGTCAAGGTCGTAAAAGGAAAAGGTGGAATTCTGTGATCCAAAAATTGAATTTCACCAAATTGTAGATATTTCTCATTCCTGTTTACAGCCAATGAAGCACTTTTGAAGTGCAGACAATGTCGTAAAGTAGAAGCTGTGGCAGCCAAGTTGCACATAACAGTGTCCAACATACAGCAATATGGTGATAACCAGATCATCTGTTTTCCACTGTCGGTGGAGGGAGAAATGGTGGCCAAGAGAACTCGTCTGTCGTTCTTTCAAAAGTGCTATGGGATCTTTTAAGTTTACCAAAGGCAGATCATGGTTCAGTTTAATATCCCATCTGAAAAATTACCCTACAACATGTATAGGATTGTACGACACGGTGCTACCAACCCGGCAAATGAACCATATCCTTCTCAGGCTGCTGTAACAATCTGTTTTGTCACTGGAATTTACAGAATATTTACAGCAGCTCCTGGTTACAGAATCCTTAATCATAAGCCGCAATTCACCATCCAACCACATTATTGAACTGCAGAAGCCCCTTACGGTCAATAACTGGTCTGCTGGATTGTGATTCCCTCTGCAACCAGATTAAATCCTGTTCTGATGACGAGTCATATTCGACTCGAAATATTAACTGTTTCTCTGTAGATGCTGCATGAATGCTGGGTATTTCTAGCATTGTGTGTTTTAATTTCAGATTTCCAGCTTCCACAGTATTTTGCTTTTATTTCAGTTTTAAATCATGGTCCTTTCAACATACTTTTGTTTAAATTGGTCAGCTGTTCTTCAAGATTATTTTTTAATGGGGTGGTGAGTCAGGGGAAGAGAGTAAAGGGAATGGAGATGTTATTTTCTCTTAAAGCTTTCAGGTTCCTACAGGAGTACTTATAGAAATGTGAGTAATATCACAGGGACATCCCATGACTCTTGCCCTAGTGTCTCAATTCAGAAAGGCCATTTAACATTGAGGACATGTTCCTTTAAGGAAGCTCAACGCCAGCTGAAAATTAGGATTTTTAATTAGTCCACCTTAGTTACCAAGAAAAAGCAGCAAAATTCAGAAATAAAAAAAACATAGTTGCCATATATCCCATAAAGCCAGAAGAGAACAGTTAAGAGATTGTGAAGCACTGACAATTCGGAGGGATGGACTGAATACTGCAAAGCTGCCTAAAGGCTGGATATAATAATGAAGTGCCCATTTCCAAAAAATGACAAAAGACAAGGGCAACTAAAGACCACTTCAACACTTCGATATAAAATGATGGAGTTGATTATTTGGAGTAAACATTAAGACCACTTCATAGAATCCCTACAGTGCAGAACCCCATGCGACCCATCACGTCTGCACTGACTCTCTGACATAGCATCTTACCAAGGCCCAGCCCCTGCCCTATCCCTGTAACCGCACGCATCTATCTCGCTAATCCACCTAACCTACACACTTTGGGACACTTAGGGGCAATTTAGTAAATCCACCTAATCTGCACATCTTTGTGGAGTGTGGGAGAAACCAGAGCACCCAGAGGAAACCCACGTAGACATGGGTAGAACGTGTAAACTCCACATAGTCATCCAAGCCTGGAATTGAACCTGGGTCCCTGGCACTGAGGGGCAGTAATGCTAACCACTGTGCCACCATGCCGCCCACTTGTAAAACAATAACCAAATTAACAGACAGCATAGATTCAGGAAGGAAATATCTTGCCTGACCAACCTCTTTGCCTCCTTTGAGGAAATCACAACCTATGCGGAATATGGAAAGCCTGATCATGTAATGTACTTTACCTTCCTAAAGGTTTCTAACCATGTTCCACACAAAAAGTTATTACTTTAGCTTAAAGTATTGAGTGTAGGGCAATTCCTGGGAATGAGGAAGTGGGAGCTTCAGGGTATGGTGCTTGTACAATTGTTATTCTTAATTTACATAAAGGACATAGATCCAGAAATGGCAGCAAATGGCAAATTAGGAGGGAAAACTTGGAGATTAAGAATGAATTGGACAAAAAAATCCAAGTGGACAGAATAACAGACAAAATGCAAAGTTCTAGACACACAAAAATATATCATGCACATACTTTGTTGTGTTGAAATTAAGCCATAAGAAACGTGGGAATCAATCACTGCAGAGCAACAATCTACAAAGACAATAGGATGTTGAAATATACATCCAAAGTATAGACTGTACTGTGAATATTGCATCCAACTTTGATCATCAAGAAACAAACAAGATATTCAAGAACTGGAGTTAGTGCATGGAAGAACCATATTTTTGATCCCAAGTATCAGAGATTTAAATTAGGAGAAAAGGTTAGAGAAACATAGGCCTGGAAGGAAGACAATAGTGGAGGTAATCTTACAGAGATAAGGATGAATGGTAAAGATATGAGAAAGGTTAGGCAATAACATTACGTTAAAGTGTGGGACGAGAACTAAGATACAGTTTCAAACTAGAGGCACATGCATACTGAAGGTTAAACACGAGAAAGCGTATCCAAACTGCCTGCTTTAAAACAGCATGCATTCATGTAATTTCAAGAATAGTCTCCGATTAAAAGCATCAATAGATTTCTTAATGGAGGGATAACTTTTGAGCCAGGTGCAGACATTTCTCTGTACAGGTTGAGCTAATTCAGCAGGTTAAGAAACACACATCTAGATGCAGTGTCGAAAAAAACAGGAACTATCTTTGTATAATTTTGTGAAAACTACACAAGCAAGTTTCAATATGTTTCAAAGAATATTCTATTTCAGAGAACACTATCCGCTATATCATTCGAATATATTGTTGAAACTCAAGGTTTAATTATGGTGTTAAGACTGAAATGAACACATGATAAAATTGTAGTTCAAATAACCACATATCAATAATTTCAGACAGAAATTATTTCTGTTGCAGTTCAACTCGTAACATTTAAATAACCAACTAGTGTAGAGGCTGCAAGGAATCAGCTTCGAGTTCTGACAAAAATTCTAAATAGTGCAATGTGTAACGTCAGAAACAGTTCATCTTGCTAACTGAAAGCTGCAGCTGTGTTTCAAAACAGAAACATATCTTGGACTTAATTTTCAGGACTCATGTACAAGGAAACAATATAAAGAACAAAGAAAATTACAGCACAGGAACAGGCCCTTCGGCCCTCCAAGCCTGCACCGACCATGCTGCCCGACTTAATTAAAACCCTTCCGGGGACCATATCCCTCTATTCCCATCCTATTCATGTATTTGTCAAGACGTCCTTAAAAGTCACTATCGTATGTGCTTCCACTATCTCCCCCGGCAACAAGTTCCAGGCTACTCTCGGTGTAAAAAACCTGCCTCGTACATCTCCTTTAAACCTTGTCCCTTGCACCTTAAACCTGTGCCCCCTAGTAATTGACTCTTCAACCCTGGGAAAAAGCTTCTAACTATCCACTCTGTCCATGCCTCTCATAATCTTGTACACGTCTATCAGGTCGTCCCTCAACCTCCGTCATTCCAGTGAGAACAAGCCAAGTTTCTCCAACTTCTCCTCATAGCTAATGCCCTCCATACCAGGCAACATCCTGGTAAATCTTCTGTACCCTTTCCAAAACCTCCACATCCTTCTGGTAGTGTGGCGACCAGAATTGAACACTATATTCCAAGTGAGGCCTAACTAAGGTTCTATAAAGCTGCAACATGACTTGCCAATTTTTAAACTCAATGCCCCGGCCAATAAAGGCAAGCATGCCGTATGCCTTTTTGATTACCTTCTCCACCTGCGTTGCCACTTTCAGTGACCTGTGTACCCAGATCCCTTTGCCTATCAATACTCTTAAGGGTTCTGCCATTCACTGTATATTTCCTATCTGTATTAGACCTTCCAAAATGCATTACCTCACATTTGTTCGGAATATACTGCAATATACTGCTGCAGCAATTAAAATCAACCTGATACTTCTTCAATCATATGTCATGTATCTAGAAGATAAAAATAAACTTGCTTCTGTGTTTGCCTTGTTACCAGTATCACTTGCTTTTGTTCAGTAAAAACTGAACAATTAAGTATTTGTAAACTACACCTTGACACATACACACTTGATAAGACAAGGAATATTAAAATCATTCAACTTAAAATTGAAATTGAGTACCTCGGTCAACTATACATGCATGAATATGCAAGTATGAGACATATTGCACATATGAACTGGATGATACTGTAGTTTGTAATGTCAAGAGCATTCCACCACATAACAAAAGGCAAGTTAATTATCACCCACACTATTTACCATGAACCAAAATTATTCTTCTCTGTAACCATCAATTTCTTTCTCACTAATTCCTTTTGCGTCACTCTGTCCTGCTTTCTTTCTCTGTGTTCAGCTATTGTTGTGTCTATCCCAGCCTCATTCTCATTTTTCCTTTACTCTTTCTGCAAGTCTTTGCGTTATTTCTCTTTCACATATTTTAAATATATGTTTTTCATAACATACCAAGTTAATTTCCTGATCTATTCAATATCATTCTCATCTATTTTAAAGTTGGCCTTTTTTGTTGGTACCCTTTTGGTATTTTATTCCTAATCAAAAAGCCAACTAAGTCTAATCAGAGTCCCCACAAGAGGGACAAACCAGATCCAAACTGACAAGACAGGATATACATCCCATCTTGGGCTTGATCAAACAAGATCCAAGCTGACAGGATGAGGCATTACACCCCCTCGCGGGTTCGACCCGAGCTTCATCTTAGCCTAAAGGCCCAGATGACTTTAAAATATTGCATCAGGTGAAGCCTCAGTTTAACCTTATTGGCTACCCTGGATGCTTACACATGATTTTTAAAAGTGTATTACTTCATGTTTTAAAGTTTGGGTACACAAGATGAACAGCAACATATATTGGTATTGAGAAGCATAATAGCTACATCATGGATAACTGAGAGAAGGTGATACGGAGGGCATGTTTCGAGGGAGGAGTAGACAGTGCAAAGAGATGCAAGGACCACATCAAATAATAATCCTGAAGTTTGGTGGACTTGAAGGTGGCATGGGTCCTGGCAGTAGTCAGCAATGGTTCCTGGATGCAAGTCTCCAAAGGTTAGAGTGCAGGGAGAAGTGCCTAGGAATGCTCAGGAGAGAATGTGTGTATCTGAACAGGAGAGCAGAGGAGAGGAACCAAGAGACTGGAATCTATGAAAATAGGGCAATATTGGAATTTGTGAACAGGTAGGCAAGGTACAAGGCTGTGAGACCACAAGGGACTCGTGGGGATGAAAGAAGTGAGAACAGGTGAACTGAAGCATTTTGGACTTGGTCATGGGAAAAATGAGTGGGTAGCTGTGAGCACAAAGCTGGTGTTGGCCTGGGACCTGATTCATGACAGAACATAGAAACTCTGATCTATGAGTCAGCAGATCTAATAGTATAAAACAGACATCAGTTGACAGCACGTTAGAAGTTAGTAGCACTGTTCATGGATATTTAAAAACTCTCTCCTTGACAATATAACCTCAGTTATTCTTCCAGTCTGTCATGAGCATTCAACGTATCAACTTTCAAAAGGAACTACTCAACTGAGGTAAAATGAAAACAGAAAATACTGGAGTTACTCAAGTTAGACTGCATCTGTAGAGAGAGGAAAACAGAGTTAACATGTTGGATTGATGATTACCTTTTGATGAAATGGGAAAATATTGGAAATGTAACAGATTTTTAAGTACTGAGACAAGGAAAGGGAGAAAAGAACAAAAGGGAAGCTTTATGATAGTGCAGGAGGCAAGAGAGATCGAAGAGAGATGGGTGACATGGTGGTTAGCACTGCTGCCTCACAGCACCCGGGACCAGGTTTCAATTCCAGCCTCGGGTGACTGTGTGTGTGGAGTTTGCACATTCTCCGTGTCTGCGTGAGCTTCCTTCAGGTGCTCCGGTTTCCTTCCAAACTCCAAAGATGTGGTTGATTGGCCTATGCAAAATTGTCCCTTAGTGCCAGGGGGACCAGCAGGGTAAATAGGTGGGGTTGCAGGGATAGGGCCTGGGTGGGATTGTTGTCGGTGCCAGCTCGATGGGCCGAATGGCTTCCTTTGGCACTGTAGGGATTCTATTAAATAAATGATGTACTGCAAAAGGAAATGGCAATAGAACAAATAAAGAAATAAAAGCTGGGTCTATATGTGTAAATGGGAAAAGCAAAATCATTACTAAAAAGCTGCCGTCCAAAAAAACATGAGCAGTGGTCTTGTTCTGAAATTGCTGAACTCAAGTGTTGAGTCTGGATGGCTGCAAAATACAGAATCTAAAAATGAGTTGCTATTTCCCGAGCTTACACTGAGCTTCATTGATATTTGTTTTGTATTTGGCTTTTGTAATGAACTGAGATCATGTCTGCTTATTTTGGTGGTTCAGGTAAATGTTGAAAATTTTGAGGCACAATTCAGAAAGAAGCTGGGCATTTTGTTGCTGTACTTGCCAACATCCCTCCCTTACCAAAGCATCGGAAAAAGGTCAAGTCACTTCACTGTTCTTTGTGGTTTACATTGCTGGCACAGAATGTCTACTGTACAGTATTTCAAATTTTGTTGGCTGTCAAATGAATTTCATCTTGCGTGAAGCACTTCAAAACATTCCAACATGTTAAAGCACTACATAAAAACCCTCCTTTATCTTGTACTTCTTAATCCTACTTTGTCTCTACTCATATTTCAGACCATTCGTCTGCTTGCATTCTTTCAATCACTAGTATCTGTCAAAGTGCAGTGTCCTTCCAAGTCTTCCCATCTCCTGTCTCCTCTTGCTTCTGTATGCGTAAAATCTCTATATCACTCTTGCACTTTCACCTTGACCATTATTCTATACCTTTACTAAAGACAATTGCTAACATGAGCTATTAACAGTTGGTACAACATATATAGGTGAAAGCAGAGTTTGTGGCTCAGCGGTGAAGAAAATGAGAAACAGTGCTAAGGCCTGAAATTAGGAAATGAAATGTAGTGTGAGATAGTGGAATGCTGGGTGGATGTTTAGGTGGCCTGAACTGGACACAGTGTAGTAGAAGAGTGGACAGCCTTTGGCCTTGAGTTGCAACATAGAACGGACAGGACTGGATCTCTCTCAAAATTCAGGGAATGACAATTAGAAGATTTTTTTCTGGCATTTCTTGGGACACGGGGGGGTGTGCATGTGTAGAAAGTGCAGATCATGTGCATTCTGGTGGTTTTGGTGAAGGCAGTTCGAGGATCACTGAGCAACAGAAGGATGGAACTTATCACCCCAAATGGGCAGAGAAGTCTGCCAGTACTGGGATGTAGAATGGAAAGGAGTAGCAGTACAAGGTGCTCGAGGATATCCTTACTTTGGCAACAGTCTGGGGAAGAGAGATGTGTGCAGGGGAGAGGACTACTAGAAGGGATGCAGAACATGAGGAGATGCAGTAGTTGGAGGCTTGAGGCCTGTATTCACCTTCTTCATTGCATACAGCCAGCCCTCCCTACCCCATTCTTCTCCACACCATCCCATCCCATTCCATTCCACCAACCTCGTCCACCGAAAACAGCAGAGATTTAAAAACAGCAGGTTGCACAAAATTCAATAATTCATTTACATCGTGAATTACTGCAGCAGAGAGTTTTTAAAAATTAATTTCTGAGATGTGGACTTCATTGGCTTGACCAGCATTTATTGCCCATCCCTAGTTACCCTTGAAAAGGTGGTGAACTGCCTTCTTGAACTTGTTGCAGTCCCAGAGGTGTAGCTACACCCCCTGTGCTACGAGGGAGGGAGGTCCCAGCGACAATAAAGGAACTGCGATATATTTCCAAATCAGAATGAGGAATAACATGAGGGGAACCAGGTGGTTGTCTTCCCAGGTATCTGCTGCTCGTTTTTCTAGGTGGTGGTGTTGTGGGTTTGGAAGGTGCTGCCTAAGGAACCTTGATGAGTTTCTGCAGCGCATCTTGTAGGTGATACACATGGCTGCCACTGTTCGTCAGTGGTGGAGGGATTGAATGTTTGGAGGAGTAGTAGCATTCAAGCAGGTTGCTTTGTCCTGGATGGTGTAAAGCTTCATGAGTTTTGGAGCTGCAGTCATCCAGTCAAGTGAAAAGTACTCTATTTCATTCTTGGCGTGCCTTGTAGATGGTGTACAGGCTTTGGGGAGTGAGGTGGTGAGCTATTTGCTGCAGGATTCTTAGCCTTTGAACTGCTCTGGTAGTCACAGTATTTAAATGGTTAGTCCAGTTCAGTTTCTAGTCAATGTTAACCCCAAGGATGTTGATATTGGGGATTCAGCCTTGGTAATGCCAGTGAATGTCAAGTGGTGATGGTTAGATCCTCCCTTGTTGGAGATGATCATTACCTGGCACTTATGTGACACAAATGTTACTTGACACTTGTCAGTCCAAGCCTGGATATTGTCCAGGTCTTGCTGCATTTGGACATGGACTACTTCGGTATTTGAGTCACAAACAATATTTAACATTGTGCAATCAGCAGCAAACATTCCCACTTCTGACCTTATGATGGAAGGAAGGTCATTGATGAAGCAGCTGAAGATGGTTAGGCACCAGCCACCATCACTGAGGAACTCCTACAGTGAGATCCTGGAGCTGAGATGATGGACCTCCAATCATCACATCCATCTTCCTTTGTTCCAGGTATGACTCCAACCAGAAGATGGTTTCCTCAATTCCCATCAATTTCAGTTTTGCTAGGGCTCCTTAATGCCATACTCTTATCACATGCTGCCTTGAGTGTTGGAGCTGCACTCATCCAGTCAAGTGGAGAGTACTCAATTGCACTCCTGACTTGTGCCTTGTAGATGGTATACAGGCTTTGGGGAGTGAGGAGTTGAGTTATTCAATGCAACATTCTTAGCCTTTGACCTGCAGCATAGTCAGGGCTGGGTTTGATGTTGTCGGTTCCCCTGCCTAGGCCAATGTCAGGTGGTCCATCCAGTTTCATTCCTTTTTGTTCCATTGTAGCAGCTGAATACAACTGAATGGCTTGCTGGGCCATTTCTGAGGGCATTTAAGAGTTAACCACATTGCTGTGGGCCTGGAGTCACATGTAGGCCAATCAGGTAAGAACAGAAAGCTTTCTTTCCTGAAGGACATTAGTGAAGTGTGTTTTTCTTTTAAATCAAACTTAAAAACGGCAGCCTCTAATTGTCACTAGCCAGAAACTAATGTATGCTCAGAATTGGCATCAATGGGCAGAAAAGCCCATGGAAATACTGGGAACCTTGCAGAACTCCACACATCCCCCACCCCAAGAAAACACTAGGCATGGACAAAAATTGTTTCAAGAATTCTGAAGATAAAACATGCTGGAAGGTTAAGTTTTAACATTTCTTTGAAAACATTTCTTATTTATTAGGTCACAAATTTAGCTTTTTAAACCTTTATGATTTGTGGCTCAGAAGCAACCAGAGTGACAAATGAAAATGAAGTAAAATTGTTTGAGAGATGGTTGGTAGTCCTTCTTACACTGCCGGTGAAACAATTTAATTTGTGACTGACTAAATGTAAATCGATCAGCATTACTAACTTGACAGATATTAGGCTATTTGAGCCAATCACAATTTCTTGAGTCGCAGAACGATGCCTCTAGAGTGTTGCAGTACAGATGCAGTGGCAACACAGAACTATATTTTAAACAGTAGTTGTGACAAAAATAAATTTAATATATAAAATAGTAAAATGGCTTCCAAAGATTTTATTGAAATCTGAAAATGGTTGCCATATACTTTAACAAGAGATGAGTGGACATTTGTTTTTTTCCAACAAACAATCATTACAACAGAGGTTACTTATTACACTGGGGATATGCTAATTCAGTGCTGCAGACACATGGTTTAGTTCATAAAATACCTCATTCTACTTGTGGAAACTGTCGAGCCAAGGGCTTGAGAAAAAATGATAGATAAAGCCAGAACTGTAGTGGCTCCATGGTTTACAATTAACAAGATTTAATTTTTTCCCAGGATATTAAATTTTTACTGGAGGAAGTGTACTTACTGACAATCTTTTCCTCTTCTCATATATCATGTATGGTCAGCTTCCAGAATAACAAAAGTTACACAATGGTTGAGCATTTGCTGTAGTCAGTAAGGTGGAAAATTTCACACTTGAAAATATCACTTACAAAGGGAGTCCATGATGCTTATGCTTTGTTTTGGAAAATCTTTAATTCTGATGATTCTATCTCAAGTTGAACCTACTTCACCATTATGTACACCCAGATCAGGGAACATTATTTCATATTCTTCAACATAGTTGTGGGGAACGCTGAATGGTTGGGAAACATTCATCTTTTGGGTGAGTTGATAAACAAAGGTTTTTGTTCATCCTCCCATATAAACATAAAAGATCTCTGCTCTGCCGAAGGATCATCCAGACTCGAAACGTTAGCTCTGTTCTCTCTCCACAGATGCTATCAGACCTGCTGAGATTTCCCAACACTTTCTGTTTTTGTTTCAGTTTCCAGCATTTGCAATAATTTGCTTTTATAAAAGATCTCATGCCTCTCTTCAAAGAGGAGCAGGAGAATTCTCTAGGCATCTTGGACAACATTTCTCACTCAACTAACACCCCCCAAATAAAATGTTATTTTTTATTTCATTGCAGTTAGTGGGACCTTGCTACTTGCAAATAGACTGTTATGTTTCCTCTACATTAGAGCGACGACTATTTGAAATTACTTCATTGGCTGTGAAGTGCTTTGCAATGCTGAGGCCATGAAAGGTGCTATATATATATATATCTAATCAAGTTTGTTTTTTTCTACACCTTCCGCTGTCCATTGCTGTGGCTTTGAATTCAGCTTTTTGCTGCCCTTCCTCACTGAGATTTCAGGCATTGTCAAATTAACCAAATGGAGTCATTTGTGCTGGCATATTTAAATTCTATTTCAAGTGAGATTGGACAGAAAAGCTGAGTCTATTGCCACTGAACACATGGTATCTCTCACAGAATGCAGTTGCCCAAACAAAGATGGAACAGAATACAGCCTTGGTTCCAATTACATGCAATGCATATCAATTTCAATTACTTAACAGGCGCCAAGTCTTATGCGAATTTGAACCACCCTTCAGGTACAGCACAAAATTTAATAAGTTTACATTTAATTACTTCCAAATTTTAACAACTGGCATTTACGTAGTGACTTTTACAGGGAAAATTTTTTGAAGAGCTTTGCAGGAGTATTATTGTACAAAATTTGACTTCAAGACATGTAAAAAGGTATCTGTTCAACCGACAAAAGACTTGATCAAAGAGATAGATTTCAAGAGCCTCTTCAGGGAGAAGGACAAGCAGAGAAGGAGAGGTTAAGGCAGGAAATTCCAGAACTTAAGACCAAAGCAACTGGAAGCATGGCAGCCAATACTGCAGCAAAGGTGATCAGCAATACACAACATGTTAGAATTGGAGGGGTGCAGTGATCTCAGAGCATAGTCGGACTAGAAGTTACAGAGATAGGAAGAGGCAAGACAATGAAGGAATTTGAATTCAAGGCTTGAGAATTATAAATTCAAGGCTTTGCCAGACAGGGAGCCAATTCAGAGGGAGCAGGGCTGGCTCTTGCTGAAAGGATGAACTCTCTCAGGACATATGGGAAGATAGGGGTGAAACTAGAGGAAGTTGTGAGCATACTAGTGGCTGAAATGCAGTTATCTTTAACTAAGTAAACACATAACATTCTGCCAACAACATTCAATAGACAACAATGTCAGTGGTTTTAAGGGAGGATCAACAGAAATGCCATCCAAAAGACACTGGGAAAATGCTTGGTTTCTCTTCAAATAGTGCCACTTGAATGACCAGAACAGATGAACATGGCGTTTGTCTATTGTTTTCTCTGCAGTACAGCAAAATTATACTTGCATCCAAAGACTAGCAGTTCAGTACATTGATCCATCATCACCTCTGTCTCTGTCTACACTTCCCGCTGCCTCGGCAAAGCAGCCAGCATAATTAAGGACCCCACGCACCCGGGACATTCTCTCTTCCACCTTCTTCCGTCGGGAAAAAGATACAAAGTCTGAGGTCACGTACCAACCGACAGAAGAACAGCTTCTTCCCTGCTGCCATCAGACTTTTGGATGGACTTACCTTGCATTAAGTTGATCTTTCTCTACACCCTAGCTATGACTGTAACATTACATTCTGCACTCTCTCGTTTTCTTCTCTATGAAAGGTAAGCTTTGTCTGCATAGTGTGCAAGAAACACTACTTTTCACTTTGTATGTTAATGCATGTGACAATATTAAACCAAATCAGGGCAGGGGTAGGCCATTCAACCCACTCAGTCTGCTCCGCCATTCAATTAGATCATGGCTGATCATATACCTCTATAACACGTTCCTGCGCTATCTCCATATTTCTTGACGTAATTGGGCTCCATAAATATATCAAGTTTTGTTTTGAACATACTCGATGATTCAGCTTCCACAACCCACTGGGGTAGAGAATTCCAAAGATTCACCACTGTTGGTGAAGAAATTCCTCCGCATTACAGTGGCTAGCACTGCTGCCCCACAGCACCAGGGTTCAATTCCCGGATTTTGTCATTGTCTGTGCGGAGTCTGCACGTTCTCCCCACGTGTGTGCGGGTTTCCTGTGGGTGCTCGGTTTCCTCCCACGGTCCAAAAGATGTGCTGGTTAGGTGCATTAGTCATGCTAAATTCTCCTTCAGTGTACCCAAACAGGTGTTCGAGTGTGGCGACGAGGGGATTTTCACAGTAAATTCATTACAGTGTTAATATAAGCCTACTTGTGACACAAATAAAAATAAATAAATCCCAGCATTATCCTGACATTATGGTTTTAGACTCACCAACCAGGGGGAACATCCTATCCATATCCACCCTGTCATACCCTGGAAGAATTTTGTAAGTTTCAGGGAATATAGATTCATTCGCCCCAATCTCTTCTTTGTTCTTTTAAGGGGTTTTCTTTGTTCTTTTAGGGGTTTTAGTTAAGTCGGGCAGCATGGTCGGTGCAGGATTGGAGTGCCAAAGGGCCTGTTCCTGTACTGTAATTTTCTTTGTTCTTTTCTTTGTTCTCATAAAATAATCCTGCCATCCCAAGAAATTAATCTGGTGGGCCTCTGTTGCACTCTCTCTATGGCAAGTATATTCCTCTTTAGATAAAGGGACCAAAACTGTATACAACACTCCAGGTGTCTCACCAAGGCGGCATACTACTGCAGCAAGACATCTATACTTCTACAGTTAAATCCACTTGCGATGAAGGCCAACATCTAATTTGCCTTCCTGATTGCTTGCTGCACATGCATGTTAACTTTTGGCAACGCATGACCCTTTAGGGATACTCAGGTCCCTTTAGACACGCACATTTCCCAACTTCTCACCATATAAGAAATATTCTGTTTTTTCTACCAATGTGAATAATTTCACACTTCTTCACATTATATTCCAGCTGTCACATTCTTACCCATTAACTTAGTCGGTTCAAGTCCTCTTGAAGCCTCCTTTCATCCGCTTAATATATGCTCCCCATCCACTTCAAGTTTTTAGGTGTCCAGATCACTAACAACCTGTCCTGGTCCCCCCATGTCAACACTATAGTTAAGAAAGCCCACCAACGCCTCTACTTTCTCAGAAGACTGAGGAAATTTGGATGTCAGCTACCACTCTCACCAACGTTTACAGATGCACTACAGAAGGCATTCTTTCTGGTTGTCTTGGTATGGCTCCTGCTCTGCTCAAGACTGCAAGAAACTATAAAACGTCATGAATGTTGCAGCTTTATAGAACTTTAGTTAGGCCGCACTTGGAATGTAGTGTTCAATTCTAGCCGCCACACTACCAGAAGGATGTGGAGGCTTTGGAGAGGGTACAGAAAAGATTTACCAGGATGTTGCCTGGCATGGAGGGCATTATCTATGAGGCAGGGTTGGAGAAACTTGGTTTGTTCTCACTAGAATGACGGAGGTTGAGGGGCGACCTGATAGAAGTCTACAAGATTATGAGGGGCGTGACAGATTGGATAGTCAGAAGCATTTTCCCACGGTGGAAGAGTCAATTACTAGGGAGCAGAGGTTTAAGATGTGAGGGGCACGGTTTAAATATGTACGAGGCAAGTTATTTTGCACAGAGGGTGGTGGGACTCGCTGCCGGGGGAGGTAGTGGAAGCAGGTACGATAGTGACTTTTAAGGGGCATCTTGACAAATATATAAATAGGATGGAAATAGAGGGATACAGTCCCCGGAAGGGTCGGAGGTTTTAGTTCAGTCAGGCAGCATGGACGGTGCAGGCTTGGAGGGCCGAAGGGCCTGTTCCTGTGCTGTAATTTTCTTTGCTCTTTGTTCAATCCATCATGCAAACCAACCTCCCATCCATTGACTCTCATCTACACTTCCCCCTACCGCGGCAAAGCAACCGGCATAATTAAGGACCCCACGCACCCCGGACATTCTCTCTTCCACCTTCTTCCGTCAGAAAACAAATACAAAAGTCTGAGGTCACGTACCAACAACTCAAGAACAGCTTCTTCCCTGCTGCCATCAGACTTTTGAATGGACCTACCTCGCATTAAGTTGTTTTTTCTCGACACCTTAGCTATGACTGTAACACTACATTCTGCACCCTCTTGTTTCCTTCTTTATGAATGATATGGTTTGCCTGTATAGCGCGCAAGAAACAATACTTTTCATTGCATACCAATACAT
The DNA here is from genome assembly GCF_964213995.1 of Mustelus asterias. Taxonomy (NCBI): domain Eukaryota; kingdom Metazoa; phylum Chordata; class Chondrichthyes; order Carcharhiniformes; family Triakidae; genus Mustelus; species Mustelus asterias. Next base: position 63,543,190 of record NC_135803.1, on the reverse strand, counting down.
GCAACAATAAATCAAATCAAAAAAGTAAAAAAAAAAATCAAAATCAGTTTGGTGTCAGCAAATTTAGAAATATTACAATTGGTCTCCACATCCAAATCATTCATAAAGATTGTGTTGTGAAGTTGAGTAGAGTAATTGTCGATTGAAAAGTAGGATGTTAGAATTTGGTGTTTGTAAAATTGTAAAATGTTAAGAGGAAGCATTGCATGGTTCTGTTAAAAAGTAGTTTTTTTTGTGCTGACACAGAGTGCCCAAAAATGAAACATTTGTATCAAAAGGCCAAGCAGCAGTGTTACCAAGGCAACAGGCTTTTGAATTTTTTTGAATTCAGCCAAGCAATTTGAACGAGGCACTTAGATACCAAGAACCTAATAAATTTAAATCTGATGGTTTTGGCAACCTAGGACCAATCCTATTCTGGAAAATATTGAAATGTCATCACAGGTAAAAAAGAGGGGGCAGTGGGACAGAGAGCGAGAGAGCAACTGTCACCTGCCTTAGCTCAAAGCCTCAGCTCGATAGCAAAGGTACCAAAGACGAATCAACAGAGAAGGCCCAGAATATTCCGGAAGAGACAAAACAAATTTAGAGTGACTAAAATTATATTTCTTGTTCATGAGTGGGAATTGTATTTGCTGAAACAGCATTCCATTAGAATTGTGTTTTACTTGTTTTGTTAATAGTTTAGTTAACTTGTTCACTGTCAGTTAGATAAATAAATTGTTACTTGTTGATTTTAGAGAGTGTCAAGGACTTATTTTGATTTAATCACTAAAAGTTGCTGAAGAGCAGATTGTACCACTTCACACTCATTTTTTACAGACAGTTAGGTACTCCTCTGAGTGGTTGAGTGTTAGCTCTCAGAGGGGAGATCAACCTCTGCTTTATAATGATTGTAAACAGGTGTGGACATAGCACTGATCCTTGAACTCCACTAGTTACTGCCTGCCATCCTGAGAATGATCTATTTATTCCTACTCTCTGCCTTTGTCGGTCAACCAATCCTCAATCTATATTAGTATAGTTCCCCCAATCCCATCTGCTCTAAAGTTATTTACTAACCTCCTGTATAGAATCTTATCAAAAGCCTTCAGAAAATCTAAATACACTACATCGACTAATTCCCCATTATCGATGCTACAAATTATATCCTCGAAAAATTCCCAACCAGTTTGTCAAATATGATTTCCCTTTCATAGATCAATGTCGACTCTGCCCAATTTTTCTATTCTTTTCTAAATGTCCAGTAATCACATCCTTTATAATAAATTCTAACATTTTTTCTGACTACTGATGTCAAACTCACAGTTCTGTAATTCTCGATTCTCCCTTTCCCTCCCTTCTTAAATAGTCGGGGTTACATTTGCTATCTTCCAGTCCACGGTGGCACCGTGGTTAGCACTGCTGCCTCACACTGCCAGGGACCCGGGTTAGATTCCCGGTTTGGGTCACTGTCTGTGTAGAGTTTGCACATTCTCCACATGTCTGCGTGGGTTTCCTCCCACAGTCCAAAGATATGTGGGTTAGGTTGATTGGCCATGCTAAATTGCCCCTTAGTGTCAGGGGGACTAACTAGGGTAAATGCATGGGGTTATGGGGATAGGGCCTGGGTGGGATTGTGGTTGGTGCAGACCCAATGGGCAGAATGACCTACTTCTGCACTGTATGATTCTATGATCTATGAACATTTCCAGATTTCATAGAATTTTTAAAGATAACCACCAATGGATCCACTCTCTCTCGCCACCTCCTTCAGCACTATGGGATGAAGCTCACCTGATCCGGGGAATTTCTCAACCTTCAATCCACTTAACCTTTCAAGTACCACCCATTTACTGATATTAATTTATGCTAGTTCCTCAGTTTCACAAGTCCATTGGTTGCTGAGTATTTATGGGATGTTTTCTATATCCTTTTCCATGAAGACAGATGCAAAATAATTGTTTAGTTTCTCCACTCTAAATTCTACTGTCCCTATGTGTAATTCTGGCATTCTCATAAGACATTTCCTTTGATCTAATGCAATCTTTAACTTCTTTTGCTAACCACGGTTAATTTATCTTTCCATTTGGGTATTTGTACCCAAGAAGAATATATATCTGTTGTAGACCATGGAGTATTTCTTTAAATATTAGGCATTGCCTGTCTACCATCCAAATTTTAGTGTATTCTCCAAATCCACCACAGCCAATTTGCCCCTCATCCCTTAATAATTTTCTTTCTTCAGATTTAAGACCCTAGTTTTAGAATGAATGATAGATATCACATTCAAACCTAATACAAAATTCTATATTATGGTCAATATTTGCTCCTTTACAGCAAAGTTATTATTAGCCCTTTCTCATTACACAACACTAAGTCCAGAACAGCCCAATCCCGAGTTGGCTCCTCAAAGTACTGCTCCAGAAACCCATCTTGTATACACTCCAGCAATTGCTCTGCCACAGGATTAGTGCCGAATTTGCTAACCCAGTCAGTGTGTAAATTGAAATTATCCACTATTACAGTCATCTCTAGTTTCCTGATTTATATCGTGCCCAACATTAGCACTAATTTGGTGGCCTATAAACAACCAATGTTTGCTGTCCCTTGCTGTTTCTTAGCTATCTAGATCCTTTAATCCAAGATCTTCTCTTACTAATGTACTGACCTCGTCTCTTATTAAGAGTGCTACCCCATCTCCCTTTCCTTCCTGCCTATCCCTCATATTCAGTTCTCAATCCTGATCACTCTGTAACCATGTCTCTTATAATGACAATTAAATCATACCCATTTACCTCAATTTGTACATTCAAATAGTCAACCTTTTAGCAAGTGGTACATGCATTCAGATAGGGTGCCTTTACTTCTGCTTTTTAATATTATTTTCTATTCTGATCTTATTTGGTGTGTGCCTATGCTTCAACTGTCTCCTATTTTTGCTTTCTACTTTGCTACTTGCTTTTACAAATTTTGCTTCCCTTGAAATCTGAGCTCCCTTTCAGGTTCCCTTCCCTTGCCCTCTCTAATAGCACTGGCTAATCTCTGTAAGGATGTCAGTCTCAGTCCTGTGAAGATGCAGCCTTAGATAGAACCCACCTGCCCCAGAACATGTTCAAACACCCCAGTTCTCCAGCCATGTGTTCAATTGCTCAATTCTCCTATTTTTATACCCAGTTGCACAAGGGACTGGAAGTAATCCTGAGATCACCGCATTAGACATCCTGCTTTTCAAGCTCTTTCCTCGCTCCCTGAAATCAGTTTTCAGGACTTGATCCACTTTCCCATAACTTCTGGCTGTTCACCCTTCCCTAGAAAAATGGCCTGCAGCCACTCTGTGACATCCTTGACCATGGCATGAGGGAGGCAACATATCATCCTGAAGTTACGCCTCCGGCCACAGAAACGCCTGCCTGTTCCTTTCACTAATCACTCCCCTATCACTACTACTCTCCCTGTACAGCTGAGCTACCCATGGTGTCACAACTTGGCTTGACTGCACTCCAAGGAACTAATGCTCTCTCACCAGTATCTAAACTAGAAAATTGATTAGTAAGCAGGACTTCAGGGAACGCTTTTTGGTTCTCTGGGACTGGGCCATGCTGACCAGACTTGAGTTTTTGCTTGTACTGAGTTTGGTCGACATGAACAAACTCAGTACAAGCGAGTCTGGTCAGTGCGGTCCAGTTCAACATTGAAGCAGTCAACTAAATGGGGCAGCACAGTGATAAGCACTGCTGTCCCACAGTGCCATGGATCCAGGTTCAATTCCAGCCTTGGGTAACTGTGTGTGGAGTTTGCACGTTCTTCCCGTGTTTGCTTGGGTTTCCTCCAGGTGCTCCGGTTTTCTCTCACACTCCAACGATGTGCAGGTTGGGTGGATTGGCCATGTTATATTGCTCCTAAGTGTCAGGGAGATTAGCAGGGGAAATACATGGGGCTACGGGGATAGGGCCTGGGTGGGATTGTTGTTCGTGCAGGCTTGATGGCCGAATAGCCTCCTTGTGCACTGTAGAGATTCCAAGATTTAACCAATAATCTAAATTTCCATTTCCCAAGAGAGGCAAAAACTTTCTCAGTTGAATTTACTTTATTGAGTTTACCAACAATGCAAGAGTATTAGCACAATATTATATTGATGAATACAATTCTCCCTCAAAAAATTTGGTACTTTTGATAACATGAAAGTCGCACAAAACTTTTTCTGATATGCAATCAGCAAGACTAAGGCTCCTCTAAAACCCAACATATGCTCCATAAAGACTCAAATTCTCAGAAAATTGTTGCAGTTTCATCTTTATTTGTGCACATATATCATTCATTAGTTGAGAGATCTATAGGCAACATAAGCAATATGGAATAATAATTGTGAAGTCTCCCAAATAGACCTTTTGGACTGGTGCAGAATGTTAAAATACAACTGCTGCCACTCAAATTTTACAAGAAAGAACAGGCCTGGTTTAAAGTATTAGTATGCCTGGTGCTGCTCTGATCTTCATTCTATTAGTAATTCTCTGGCTTTATTTTATCAGAAAGTGAAAATGATGTCCAAATTCAACAGCTAGGTAACATACTTCAATGAACAGGTAAGCTACAAAGGCAGAGACAGATAACTAACAGAAAGAGCTGTACTTTCCAACAAGATTAAGTCTGAAACAAGGATTCAGTAAAAATCAGGTAAAGAACATACATAAAGTTTCCTCTCATTCGACAGGCCAACAAAAAAAAAGGACAAAATTGTCATCGGAAACTCATTTTGCTAAACTTTGCTCCTTAATACCATGACACATCATGTTGGAGCATTCTGGAGTGAAGTCCCTAAACCTAGAGTAAAGTTATTAATAGTATTCTCATTTGTGCAACAAATAACTTAATTATCACTGCAGTCCAGACATGACAAAGATGGAAATGTAATCACATTCTTACAACATAGCTGAATAGAAGGAGGCAAGCACAAGCCATACAAACAGTGTCCCTGATTTAATCTTCAATCTGGAGGAATTGGATTTTATAAAAACCCAGAAAAGTGTGAAACTACATGTGAAAAATATAGGTTAATAAATGAAAGTAAAAAATTGAAGACAAATCATGGTTCTTTGCTGATGAAACGGACAGGGCTGATGAGGGTAACACAGTTGATGTGTACATGAATTTTCGTGTTTCACAAGATACACATAATAGACTTGTTAGCACAAGTGAAGCTTATGGAATTAAAGAAAAGGCGGCAGCATAGATACAAAACTGACTAATTGTCAGAGGACAGAGGATGGTGGTGATTTGATTGTTTTTCAGACTGAGGTGGAGAAGGGGGGGGCGGAAAAGAGAGAGAGAGTATACAATGGTGTTCCTCAAGCAACTTAGAACCATGGCGCTTTTGGATTACTCTTACTGCTTTGGTCTTGGGTATGTGGGTCTTAATTTCAAAGTTTGCAGATGATATGAAACTCAAATAAAATAAACAATGAGATGGATAGGGACAGAGGACAAAGACCTGTAAAATGAGCCAACATATGACAGATGAAGTTTAATGTAGAGAAGTGTGAAATTATATATTTGGTAGGAAAATCAAAGAGAAGCAATATGAGCTAAATGGTACTACTACTGCAGGAATTGCAGGCACAGAGGCCTGGGAAAGTATGCACATGTGGAACCACAGAATCATTACAGCACAGAAGGAGGCCACTCCACTTGTGTCTGCACCAGCTCTCCGAATGAGCAATTCCCTTAGTGCCATTCACCCATCTTCTCTCTGTAACCCTGAACATTCTTCCTTTTCATAAACAGTCTCTAATTCCCTGCTGAATGCTTTTATTGAATCTGCCTGAACCACACTCTGGGGTAGTGTATTCTACCCCTCTCACTGCATGAAGACGTTTTTAGCTTTGCATGTTGTAGGATAAATTGCAGCGGTTGTTAAAGCAGCGAATGGGATCTTTGGGTTTAAAACTAGATGAATAAAGTACAAAAGCAAGGAAGTTATGCCAAACTTTGCTGAAACACTGACTAGGTTTCAACTAGTGTTCAATTCTGAGCACCACACTATAGGAAGGTTGTCCTGCCTAGGAGAGAGTATAGAAAATAATTCATTAAAATGGTAGCAGAGATGAGGGAGTTCAGTAATATGGAGAAAGTGCTTATTATGAATGGCTTTGATAGAGTGAAACAAATGAATCTGGTTCTGCAGCAGAAAGGTCAGTCACCTGAAGACACAGATTAATTGGCAAAAAAACAGAAACAACATGAGGAATTTTATTTTCAACACGCCAAGTTGCTGTGATCTGAATTACACTGCCTGAAAGGGCAAGGGAAACTGTTTCAGTCATAATATTCATGAAGTAAATGAGTAAATACCTGAAGGGAAAAGCATTGCCAGGCTGTGCAAGATTGACATAGATTTACAAAAATGAATGTAGGCCCTTTACAGTCAGAAATGGGAGAATTCATAATGGGAAACAAAGAAATGGCTGAGGAAATAAATTTGTACTTTGCTTCTGTCTTCACAAAGGAAGACATGAATAATGTACAGAAGTACCAAGAGAATTAAGTTTTAGTGAGGAGTTGAAGGAAATCAGTATTAGTAGTGAAATGGTTTTGGGAAAATTGATGGGTTTGAAGGTGGATAAATCTCCAGGGTTTGATGATCTTCATCCCAGAGTACTTAAGACTAACTTTGTCAGTCAGTTTTTATGATTCCCCGTTATCTTACTTTCATACTCTTATTTTCCCCTCCTTAATCAATCCCACAGTCCTCTATTAAAATTATGAAAGGAGATCCAGGATTTTGACCCAACGACAGTGAAGGAATGGCAATTTAGTTCCAAGTCAGGATGGAGCACATGTTGGAAGGGAACTTGCACGAGGGAAAGAGCAGAGGATTAAGATTATCTTAATAGCACTTCCAAAAAACTGGGCAATGGTCAAAATGCCACATTCGGCACTGTAACATTATATAAAATGCAATAAACTCAAGCTGGGCAGCAGTAGACTAAAACCAATCTCAATACCATCTTAGGAAAGTAACAAAATCAACTGAGTCACAATACTCATTATCATCGAGTCATGACTGGTTGAGAAGTTAGCATGTTAGATGAGAATGGTATCATGATCAGCTGAGATGTTAAATAGCCCACCAATGCTCCTTGTTTCACCCAGAAAGAATGCCCACTACAACAAGATACTTCAGAACAAAAATCAAGATCGACACTCCATTGGAGTACTGAGGAAATGCTGCGCTAACCCCTTTTCAAGTGGATGTAAAAGATTTCATAACATTTTGAAGAGCAGCAAGTATCCTCAGTGTCCTGGCCAATATTTATCCCTCAACTGACATAACAACAATATAATTTGGTCAATATCAAATTGCTGTTAGTGGGAGCTTGTTTTGCACAAATTACATGTCATGTTTTCTACAATAGTCACTATATTTCAAAAAGTACTTAATTGGCTGTGCTTTGGAAGGCCCTGTGGTCATGAAAGGCACTATATAAATGCAAGTCTTGCGTCTTTTTTCTGGGAGAGAGAGGCATCTGTACAACCTTCTCAGCAATTTAACTTGTGGCAACACCTGATCCCTTCCACTGCTGAAGCTAGGAATCCACATGAGATTTCTGGAAGTTCCTAATCACTAAATCTGCCATACACCAACACAATCAAGTTAAAAGGAGTTTTATATAGAAAGTTACTTTGGTTTTCGCTCTCCCTCCATATTTTCAGATTAGTTCCCTTTGACCTGCCTTGCTCTTCATGATCCAGAAAATCTATATCTGCCCATGGAGTTGCATGATTTATGGAGTTAACAACTACCCTGTAGCCTACACATCTACACAGGATATCTTCTGTTTTGCATCTCTCAAATTTTGAAAACACCAAATATCATGCAATTAAATCAATAAAAAAGTGCTTGTACGGATCCAAATATCCATAACAATTTTTACTAATCACAATCTTATTGAAGCCAACCACTCTGAACTTCAGTTTGAACATCACAGTCTGCTTCTTTAATTAGAACAGAGCAATTTAAAATCCACGACAGAACCAAATCAGATTATTTCTACTTCATGCAATGGTGAGATCAGAGTCACTGAGCTGACTAAATATCTAGGCAATTCTAAAATATTCTATTAGCTTGTGAATTAATCTTTAATAAAAAATAAATGGCAGTTTATATCTGCTGTATTGTTCTACAAGGTCAATAGGTTGATTTGGAGCCTCATCACCACTTTCTCAAGGACAATTAGGATGGGGAATAAATGCTGTCTTATTTTTCTGTGAAATTCCTGTGAAAGCATAAAAATTGATATACATAGGGGTCATGAAGGACTGGAATGCATGATGCATCTGTGGCTGCCAATGGTTGGTGGAGATAAAAAAAACAGTATAGGTAATTGGAGACCAACAGCAAAGTCACTTTAGCTAGAGGGTTTGCAAGGGAATGGCACGGCTGGGATGGGGAAAGAAGGGTGAGATGACAGAGGATGGAGATTTGATTAATCTCAATTCACCAAATAAACACACTGCAAACATTTGTGGGTTTTTGCCAGTTATACTTAATTTCGATAGGATCATGTCCAATACATAGTTCAGGTCACAGTGTATGTATTTATCTAGTTGTCACTTGTCTTCCACATCACTTTTTATAACTTCCTATGTGAGGCCTTGTGGAGTCTTCTGAAAGTCTAAATAGACCACATCCGTAGGTTCTCCTTGGTCAACTCTACTGGTTACATCCTCAAAGAATTCCAAAAGATTCATCAAGCATTATTTCCCCTTTGTAAACCCATGCTGACTGTCTGATTATACCACTGCTGAGCTCTGGAATCCTTGATAATGGACTCTCAATTCCCCGCTATCTTACTTTCATACTCTTATTTTCCCCTTCTTAATCAATCTCTTGGTCCTCCTTCATTAAAGTTATGAAAGGAAATCCAGGATTTTGACCCATCAACAGCAAAGGAATGGCAATTTAGTTCCAAGTCAGGATGGAGTACGTGTTGGAAGGGAACTTGCAGGTGGTGGTGTTCCCATGCATCTGCAGTTCTTGTCCTTTTATGTGGTAGAGGTTTGTTAGGTGCTGTTAAAGGAGGTTTGGTGAGTTACCGCAGTACATCTTGTAAATGGTACACACTGCTGCCACTGTTCGGTGGTGGAGGGAGTAAATGTTTAAGGTGGTGGTTGGGGTGCTAATTATGCGGATCTTCTGGATTGTGTCAAGCTTCTTCAGTAGTGGAGTTGCATTCACCCAGGCAATGGAGAGCATTCCATTCTACATTGTGGTGGACAGCCTTTGGGGAGTTAGGTAGGTTACTCACTACAGAATTCCCAGCCTCTGATCTGCTCTTGTAGCCATGGTATTTAAAAAGTTGGTTAGTTCAGTTTCTGGTCAATGGTAATGCCCAGGATATTGGTAGTGATTGATTCAGCGTTGCTATTGAATATCAAGGGAGACAATTGGATTTTCTGCTGTTGAAGATGGTCTTTGTCTGGCAATTGTGGGCCTTGAATGTTAGTTGTCACTTAACAGCTAAGTCGGAATGTTGCCAAGTCTGAATGTTGCCCAGGTCTTGTTGTACATGGGCATGGACTTCTTTAGTATCTGAGGAGTTGCAAATGTGAACATTGTTTGACATATTGTGCAATGATCGAATAATGAGGTACGTGGTGAAGTAATTAGTGATGGCGATGCAGTCAGTGCCATGTACAGGAAAGAGGTCGGATGTAATTTTGGACCAAGGATGGCCAGGAACTTGGTAGAATCAATGGTTGTGTGTGTTGACTTGGCACATGCTCTTGACATGCCTCGTACGTCTTGACGATGACTTCACTGTCACTGTTCATACTTGGCCAACAGACCATCATTCCCAGCCAACAAGCCATCTCTCGCGCCAGTCTTCTCATCCAATTTATATCCACGTGCTTGAGTGATGAAGAATATCAGATTATAATGATTCTAGTGTGATGCCCTGCCTGCCTTTAAAAGTGGCTCATGGAAGATGCCTAGCTCTTCCTGGAAAGAGCAAAATAGTTTCAAGTGTTCGTGACATGCTGAATTGAATCAGACATCCTTCAATTATGGTTATCCATTACTTCTGTGCGATGGGATCTTTCGCCGTTTCTTCTTGTAGCTGCTGGCATTTATAGGATCATAGAATCCTACAGTGCAGAAGGAGGCCACCCGGCCCAACGAGCCTGCACTGACAATTCCACCCAGGCCCTATTCCCGAACCCCACATATTTACCCTGCTAATCCCTGTGACACTAAGGGCAATTTAGCATGGTCAATCAACCTAACTCACACATCTTTGGACTGTGGGACGAAACTGGGGCACCTGGAGGAAATCCACGCAGACACAGGGAGAATGCGCAAACTCCACACTGACAGTCATCCAAGGCCACAATTGAACCCGGGTCTCTGGCACCGTGAGGCAGTTGTGCTAACCACTGTGCCGCCCCATTTATGTGGTGCAAAATATACCAGATAAGTTTGGAGAACATCTTCAGGTTCAGTGTCAATTAATTCAACTTGTAGATCGAAGGATATATCTTCTGCTGTTGCTGAGTTAGGTAATCTGCTAAGTGTATCCAATGCGATCATCAAATTACCTGGCTTGTCTCTGTCATAACTTTGAACCTTTATCAAGGGGAGCTGTAATCTGGGCAGTGCATTGCTCAATGGTTTTCACCAAATCCTATCCAGTGACTTGCGGTCAGGATTGACCACAAATCTTTTACTAAATAGATAGGTAAGAAAACACATGATTCCAAACACTAAAGCTAATATCTTCCACTCATTGTTGGAGTAACTGGATTGCACTACCAACAGAGATTCTGAGGAAAATGTAACCAATTTGCCTTTCTGTAACATGCATGTGCCCAGACCTTTCCATGAGGCATCGAGCTGCAGGATAGTTGTCTGCCTAGGAACGAAAAATTGCAATGTTGATGTTTCTGATAAAGACTGTTTTAGTGCTTTGAAAAGGTAATCAGTGATTTTCATGCCACATGAAAGGCACATTCTTTCTCACCAATTCCCTCAGTGAATTAAGATTTTTAAGCAAAGTAGAAATGTCTGGAGATAAGAAATTAAAGAGGCTTCGACACTTTCAAAGATGGTCCTTATCTTGAGACTTTTGGTATGATTATAGTATCCTCTATTTTACTTAGATTGGGACATATGCCAGCACGGTAATAAATAGAACCAAAGAAATTGATCTGCTGCATGTTGATGACTCATTTCAGACTGTTGAACACCAATCCTTCATTACTTGCCGCTTACATCAATAAATGCAGCTTTTGGTCATGTTTTTGCTTTGTTCTTCCCATAACAGAAATGTAATCAATGATACAGATGCATCCTGGGACAGTACATGTAATGCGATCCATGTGAGCTTGAAAGAGATGCTGGCTAGTGTGAAAGGCAGTTGTTGAAAACAGCATAATCTGAATGGGTTTGGAATGTAGTAAGCTCGTGAGACTTCTGCTGAGATGTCCAGACAAGTAGTTATGCTTGGCACCAAGCTTTGAGAGAATTCCGCACCTACAAATCTCAGATTTAACTCTTCTAATGTGAGTATTTTGTAAGGGCGCCGTTTCAAAGTTGCGTTTAAACATTTCAAATACACGGTCAGTGATCCATCTTTCTTCATAACGAGTGAGTTGCACCAATCTGTGTGCTCCTGTACTGTTTTAATGATTCTGTCTTTCCCTATCTTTTCCAGTCCAACCTTCAATTTGTCTTGTAAGTGGATGCTGGTGGATTAGTGGACAGACTTGCATTCTCGTGCAACTATAATGTTGCAGCTCCCATGAAGGTACCAATGTTTTCAAAAAATTCTGGATATTGCGATGTTAGGTCACAAACTGAGGTAATAATAGTAGTTTCTGAGGTTGATGTCCAACAGATTCCATGGATTGTCACAAGCGTGGAGTCACATATGCCAGTAGACCTGCAATTGCCAGGCTTTTACTTTCCAAGATGTAAACATCTGTGACACCCAAGAGGATTGATTATATTTGCACTCCAGGACTATGGATCATGCACATGAAACAAGTGAACTGTTATATGCCAAAATTGCACAGTAGCAGATTTCACCAAAGCCTCTCATATCTGTGGATTATCGCTTTTTAGAATTTGCAGGGTAGTATGTTTGTGCTTGCCTTTGTCAATCATAGCCAATAACGAATAGTTGCCAACTATCTTAGAGCAGATGATTTGGATTGTGGCCAACACTTTGTACACTGCCCATTATATCTCATCACGTACATCATCGTAATTTGCTGGCTTGTTATTCATCACGTGTATATGTTTCTGACAGAATATGGATGGTCATTCTTACTACTTGAAGTACCTGCTGCGTACCATCTCTGTTTGGATCAGTGCATGGCTCCTTGTAGCTGCATCAAACTTTGCTCGAGTGCACTGCTGCTGCTAATGGTCCTGTCACAAGCTTTACAGAATTGATGGAAAGCTGGGATTCCCTTGGTGCATGCAGAAGGCCACACCTTCCATGTTTTGCTAGGTTTGGGTGTTTCGAGTAAGTTCCTCAACAAGTGGGGTGTAATTAGGATTTAAGCTACATCCACCTTCAAGGATTGCTTCGTACTTACCGCGATCCTTGCTCTTCGATGATCTATGCTTTGGGCTTGTCCAGTAGATTTTTCTGGAATGCTTCCATGGGAGTGGATGCGATCATAAACTCAACAATTCTGTCTGCTACTTCTGCATTTGAAAATCACAGTACATACCTTTGTCTCAGCATCTGCTGCCAAAATTGTCTGTGGATTCTGTAGGCTATTCTCAAAATGACATGAACTCCAGTCAATGAATACAGAGGTTTAACCTGATTTAGATGTGGTCTTGCAATGCGGTCCATAATTTTTGGTGATCCTTTAGCTCTTCTGTTGATCCTGATGCGTTCAGCCTGTGTAGACCATCATTTCTAATTACAGGCAAATTTTTATGGCTTACTTGTCTGGTTCCAACACACTTGAATCAAGAAACCATAGCTCTGAATGTTATTTAAACTTTTTGAATTCAATTGTATGTCAGATGTATCCCAATTTTAACTGCAAGGTTTTGTGGATAGTCTGACAATGTCCTTTTGGCCTTCTTCTATAATGTCACTCTGTGCTGTAGCCACTTTCCATGCTTTTCCAAAACTCCGTCCATTATAATCGCAACCTTCTCTGGCTCAATTTTTATGACTTTATTTTGTTCAAAGACCCTCACTCACTATCGATGTGATCCACACCTTGTATACTTGCCTTTCCGGACTGAGCTAACTTGATGCTGACCCTCTCGATTCACTGTCCCACTCAATGAGTTGACAGGCTATGCCCTGCAATCTTACCATGATGGATCTGTCTGCTTACCAGCACTTCACTTGATCACTATCCCACTGTCTTACAAATTTTTCTGCGCAGTCAACATGCTGCGTTTGCAACATTATTCAACACTGTGGCTTTGTAGCGGTTTGACCAAAATGTTGAGGGTTATCTCATGCCATGGAATGCCATGATGGAAAGCTGGGATTCCCTTGGTGCATGCAGAAGGCCACACCTTCCATGTTTTGCTAGGTTTGGGTGTTTCGAGTAAGTTCCTCAACAAGTGGGGTGTAATTAGGATTTAAGCTACATCCACCTTCAAGGATTGCTTCGTACTTACCGCGATCCTTGCTCTTCGATGATCTATGCTTTGGGCTTGTCCAGTAGATTTTTCTGGAATGCTTCCATGGGAGTGGATGCGATCATAAACTCAACAATTCTGTCTGCTACTTCTGCATTTGAAAATCACAGTACATACCTTTGTCTCAGCATCTGCTGCCAAAATTGTCTGTGGATTCTGTAGGCTATTCTCAAAATGACATGAACTCCAGTCAATGAATACAGAGGTTTAACCTGATTTAGATGTGGTCTTGCAATGCGGTCCATAATTTTTGGTGATCCTTTAGCTCTTCTGTTGATCCTGATGCGTTCAGCCTGTGTAGACCATCATTTCTAATTACAGGCAAATTTTTATGGCTTACTTGTCTGGTTCCAACACACTTGAATCAAGAAACCATAGCTCTGAATGTTATTTAAACTTTTTGAATTCAATTGTATGTCAGATGTATCCCAATTTTAACTGCAAGGTTTTGTGGATAGTCTGACAATGTCCTTTTGGCCTTCTTCTATAATGTCACTCTGTGCTGTAGCCACTTTCCATGCTTTTCCAAAACTCCGTCCATTATAATCGCAACCTTCTCTGGCTCAATTTTTATGACTTTATTTTGTTCAAAGACCCTCACTCACTATCGATGTGATCCACACCTTGTATACTTGCCTTTCCGGACTGAGCTAACTTGATGCTGACCCTCTCGATTCACTGTCCCACTCAATGAGTTGACAGGCTATGCCCTGCAATCTTACCATGATGGATCTGTCTGCTTACCAGCACTTCACTTGATCACTATCCCACTGTCTTACAAATTTTTCTGCGCAGTCAACATGCTGCGTTTGCAACATTATTCAACACTGTGGCTTTGTAGCGGTTTGACCAAAATGTTGAGGGTTATCTCATGCCATGCAGCACAATCTAAAGCTGTTCCCCCTATTGGCACCTGTACTTAATCGTGCTGCCAGGCTTCTTCGGCACCATGCTGTGTTGCTATAGTGATATAGGCACCAATCACTCATAAGGGATTGTGTAAACATGTTGTGGGTTCATTTATCTGGACTAGGCACGAGAACATTTATACATGGGTAGAGAGCCTGAAGACATCAGCAGCAGAGCCTCTTTTATGTGTTCTGCTCAAAAGCAAAAGTAAAAGTAAGGCTGGATCACATGACACACTTCCCTTCTAGTGATGTCATGCAGCTATCCCTCAAAAGCATATTACAACGCTGTGTATGCACATTATCTCGGGGCATAACGTTTTAACAATCTGGCTACCCAACACACTTCTCTCTCCAAGAGGTGAGATAATTACAATGACGCAAACTGCAACCCACTTTCAGCCAACAAGATTTAATCAACTGTGTTTTGCCTGCTCTTAATCTGCTCCTATGGCCTTCTCTGTATCCCACATCAACTGAACCAAATTCACATCTACGATAGCATGTGTCTGGTGGCTCTGCGGTTAGAGAGTTTGGATGCGATCCGAAAGGTGCTGAGTTCAAGTCCCAGGTAGGGCCCGAGATGTAGACTGAGCGAGGAAAGGTTAGATTAATTAATTTTTGGAGGGCCGAAGGGCCTGTTTCCTGTGCTGTACCCTTGGCCTGGCGGTGTACAGACCTCTTCTCGGTTAAAAATAAAGTAGTTAACTTCAGCCTTAAAAATTGAAGCCTTGTAACAAGATCAAAATAGTATCAAGAAAAATTGAGTTTTTTTCAACTTATTCACAGAAAGTGCGTATCGTCGGCAAGGCCTGCATTTATTTCCCATCCCTCACTGCCCTTAGAGGGGTAGTGAGCTGCCAATTGAAACGCTACCATCCATGTGGTGTAGGTACTTAGCACTGTTTGGTGGGAAAGGTGTGGTAGCAGATAAGCCCACGCAGACATCTCTTTTGCACCTAGCCTGAATCAAGGAGTTATAATTAAGAGGTCCTCCAAAGACTCAGTTTACTGAGCAAGGGTGTAGCCATGGGTACAGATTAAAGCAACATTCTATTTCACAGGTAGCCTTATCTTTTGGGATTCCATACAGGTTCAGTGGTTCTAACTGATGTCATGGTCAATTCAATGGTAGTAGACAAGTGGGTTACAAATTTAATAGGAGAAACTCCGCTCAGTAGTTCCAATGCAGCAAAAGATTTTAGCTGAATTCTCCAGGGCAGGAGTCATTTAGCTCAGCAGATTAAATCTGGCATTTACCAGCTTAGCACATTTAAAATTGGTGCTTTGTTTAAAAATTATGTTGCTCCTGACAAACTGTTTTTTATCAGAGGTAAAGATACTGTGTCCAAAACCGAAGCTGTCTGAAAATCAGACATTTCTATTAATGTTCTGTGCATCAATTTTAATAGAGTACAATTTTTTTTTAAATTACGCAAACAATTCAGCTAGTCACTGCACTGTTGCGGTGTGGTTCCAGACTAGTTACCAGCATTGTCACTTCACGCTCTGTTCTATCCCATGCTCCAAGCGACCTCTGACCCAGCTCTCTCTCCATCGATGATGCCAGACCTGAATTTTCCGAGCATTTTGTTTTTATTTCAGCTTGACCCAAACTGCGACCACCCAAAATCCAGCAATATCTGAAATCCAGCACAACTTTGGTCCAGAGGTTGCCAGATTTGATGTACTGAACCTGTATGCTTTAAAATTCCAAATATCGACCTGCATTCTAATTCAACATTTTTCTGCCATCCTCTTATTCTCCAATACCAACCCATTGTACTCCACATCCCCAATCTCCCCAGAACCTTGCATCAAATGACGTCAAGCCTTACCAATTGGTCTCAGACACAGGAGGAGGGAGAGGGAGAAACAACAAATGGATGCTGAGAAAAAGATGGAGCAACAGATAAAAGAGGAAAAATGAAAGAACCATATAGACAAAGAACATGTAAAAACAAACAGGGAAATTAAAGAGAGAAATTAAATAGTATGAATGACTGGAGAGATGAGCACAATAGTTGATGCAAGTACCTAAATTACAGCTATTTTGCATCAAAACTTAAATCCTTCATTATATTGTTAATCTTAGAATATTTTGGAATCTCTACTTCTGCATTTATGACAAATGCACCCAATCTTGAAATCTTCACAACAAATTCAAGACCAATTTTTCCCCCCAAAGAAATCAATGTTTAGAGTTAAAACTGAATTGACATTCCTATTTCTTAACTAAGTAGAAATCCAAAGGTTAAGGAGGTCAGGAAAAAAAATGAAAGCTGGACAAATCAACAGCCTCGTGGAACTTGATAAAATTAACATTGAAAAATATGAAATACCTACACGATGATTTGTGCACCATGTTTAATGTGAGAGAAGAAAACGGCCATATTCAAATACCCAGGCACTCATTATGTTAAGATTAATCTATTTCAGAAAATACTTTGGCCATAAGAATTCTCAGGAATTTTAAAGCGAAGACATTTTATTTATTGCTTGATAGTAATGCACACACAAGACTGCTCTGCAAGGAAACTTCAACTAATTTTACTCATGGTCTGATTTCTCAAATCAAATAGTAACCCTTAACGCTGCCAAAAGTGGAAACAAAGAAAGTATATTGACAGTTCCACGACACACATGAAGGCTTCATATCTAAAGGATATTCTGGAGTAACAAAATTAACATTTATTCTTGCAAATTTAGCATTTGATATCTATTATAAGAAAATCAACCTCAACTTTGCCATTCATCCTTGATTTAACACTATTCGATTCAATGTCCAATCAGTTATGAATGAGCTCGAACTTTTTCCAAATGAACTCTGGCAAGATATAGGTTTTAAACAGAAAAACATCATGCTGCAAGACAATATAGTTCAGACTAAACTATTAAATGTTAGACAGGAAATAGCAGTGCACTTAATTTAAATTGCTTTTGACATCAAAATATAAAGACCTTACAATAGTATCTTTAGAAATATACCACTGAAACTTCTCAACACAATGATTTGAACATACGGCACAAACAAAATGATACACTATCCCAAGGTCTTTCTATTAGACTTTTCAGGTTTTCATGCTGCAGGTGCAAACTTTGAGACAAACAACTTCCCTGGCAGGATATCAAGAGGAACAGCAATTCAAGACAACAGCACTGTCAATTTCTTACAGAAGTAATGTTGCATACATTAAGGAATTAATGAAATCTATTCTGTCCTGATAGAGCCTTTCAGTAAGTACTTATTATAAACAAAGATGGCCCATTCTATGAGCCATACATTTACTATCGACAAAATGTAATTGCCTCACTTCCACCCTCTACACACAAAGACAACAAAAATCCTTTTGAATACTGTCAACTGAAACTAGTTTAACATTTGTCCTTCATAAGATAATGCCTCCAAAGAAGAACTATTGTCATGTTATAGGCTTTCAAGTTAGAAAGATAATGCATCTTCAATGCAATCCTGCATCTTCACTTTCATTTCAAATAACCCTGCTTTTGCAACTCTGCTGCTTTCCATTCTCCAACTTTCAAAACTTCAAAATTCTCATCTATAAATCCCTCTGATACCTGGCTTCACCTGATCTCAACAACTTCTTGAATTTTTTTTTTTTGCATTTTGCTTCAGACCTGCTCCAAGTCATTCTAGGTCTTCATGTATCCACTGCCCTAAATATGGACTAGAGTACATCTCTAATCTCACCACACCATTTATTGCATAGCTTTCAGCCATCATGGCTTGGCTCTGTAAAACTTCCTTTAAAAACCCATCCCTACTTCATTTCACTCTACCTTTAAGACACCTTAGAACTTTCTCTCTACCTTTCCCTTTGATTAACTCGCAACTTCAACTTACTGACTGAATTTATTTCCTTCATGAAGTCCCTTGGGATATTTCACTACATTTAAAATACAGCACGAGCGCACTTAATTTATGCTATGCTCTCAAATTTCAACACCTGTTTTCCCCCTTTCAAGCATTTGCATCTGCAACTGTTCACTTCTCATCAACAAATCAACAATTTCAGTAGAAAATTCAGTAAAACATTTATTGTTTTAACATTTTATTTACAATCTTTCTGTTTAAAAATATCTGAGCTGTTTTTCAGCATCATATTTTGAACACGGGGCGGCACGGTAGCACAGTGGGGTGGCACGGTAGCACAGTGGTTAGCACTGCTGCTTCACAGCTCCAGGGACCTGGGTTCGATTCCTGGCTTGGGTCACTGTCTGTGTGGAGTTTGCACATTCTCCTCGTGTCTGCGTGGGTTTCCTCCGGGTGCTCCGGTTTCCTCCCACAGTCCAAAGATGTGCGGGTTAGGTTGATTGGCCATGCTAAAATTGCCCCTTAGTGCCCTGAAATGCGTAGGTTAGAGGGATTAGCGGGTAAATGTGTAGGGATATGGGATAGGGCCTGGGTGGGATTGTGGTCGGTGCAGACTTGATGGGCCGAATGGCCTGTTTCTGCACTGTAGGGTTTCTATCATTAACAGTTGAAAGTGAAGATAAAATGGATGCCTATTAACATTCATTGTTGTATTTTAATACAGAAAGAAAATAAAAAGCAGTTATATTACTGGAATATTAGTGAAGTGATTATCAATCACAAAGCACATACCAAGGAAGGCCTTTATGGGGCAGCCTTGGAATTGTTCCAATATGGCAATTTCTGGGAATAAGTTGGGGTAAAAAAAGGCATTGAAACATAGAAAATAGAAGTAGACCATTTGGCCCTTTGGGCTTGTTCCATCATTCACTATGAACATGGCTGATCATCCAACTCAATTTCCTGATACAGTATTTTGGCTACAACTGCTTTCTGTGGTAGCAAATTCCACGTGAAGAAATTTACCCTCATCTCAGTCCTAAAAGGTTAAACCCTTATCCTTAGATATTACCCCTGGTTCTGGACTCAAAATATTATTGGCAGGTTATGAGATTTATCAAATCATTGCAAATAAAGTACTTTCTGCTTGTTGCATAGTGAGATAGCATGAAGCAACCAGGTGAAATTTACTAAACTACAGGCCAGTTACCCTATTTATGTAACCCACAGTAAAAGAAAAACATGTATTTGTTCCTTTTTTCTCTGAAGATTCTGTTTGCTTTTGGGATTTGAAGAGTTATAATTAAAATAGAAGTTTTTGAATACTTTTATCAAGGATATGAGAAAGCACTGATGGAAATATACTTTTGCTCCAGTGTTTTAAGATTGTGCGCCAATGAAACTGAAGCCTGGTGGCAAGGTCTGTGCGTGGGTTCGAAGGTCAGAAAACTCATTTCCAGAAAGGCCTGCAATTTTTAACTATAAGGCTCCTTCAATTTTATTTATGTCAGTTCCCCATTGAAATACCAGAGATCTATTAGACATAGAAGCCTGTGGCACAAGGCCAAAGATGGAGAAAGCAGATCGGCCTGGTGCAAGGGTGTCGCCCCATTGTCAAGTCAGGAAAACAGATGAGTTTGGTATTGATGGGGTGGGGATATTCGATAAAGGACATGAGATGAGAGATTGGGGGGGGGGGGCGGTATCAGACAGATGGCAGGAATAGCCTCTTTAGGCTGGAGAAAATACTTATTTTCGTCTTGGCTCACAAGTAAATGTTTTATGAATACAGCCCTCCTCTCCTACTTTCACCTGTTGGGTTTCCGGAGGCCTGAGTAAGCCAGCCACCACGAATCCAAAACGGAATGAGAACAGGCAGCCTCAATACAATATTTAAATTGGATCATGCACCTTCATCAATCACCTGCCCCATAAAACCTGGAAGTGGCCAGATTTGAAGTTTGGTTCTTACCTCAATTTTTTAAAAAAATTAACCTCTGAACCCATCCTAACTTCCAAATTGATATTCAGCCCTAGGTGTGCCGACACAGGCCAATAAATTCTAAAAAAAAGACATCTATAAATACAACAATATACATGTGCAATTATACCTTTAAAGAGCATGCAGCAGCATTAATATTTCAATTACATGAGGGTAAAGTGGTTGATTACAATGTCAACTTTCCCTGATTTAGTAAATTTCAGCAAAAAAATAAAGTCATCATAGTCCCAGATGACCATTGACCGGTGGTGATTTAACCTGAGGATCATCACAACTCAGGCAAGGGGCAAAGTTGAGAAGGTGGACCTTCATGAATACAACTGATACAGGAATTGAACCCGTACTGGTGGGCATTGCTCTGCATCATGAACCAGCCTATCCAGCCAACTGAGCTAACTGACTCCTTTCAAAAGGACTTTTTTTTTGTAAATCAATGATAAAAACAGCATCTGAACAATTAATTGCTCAACAAGCATATCAAGACTAAGACTAGGACATCAAAAATATTGATATAATTGCATATTTGAGTGCATTTTGAACATCCTCTCATTTGTGTGAAGAAACTTGTGCAAGATATTGAAATCCTATAAAATACTCCTGGCAGTAAAACATTATAATGGCCTGCATTGAATTGTGAATTTTGACATTCTGAATTTGAAACCTGATCCAAAAATTTGATGGCCATTACCAATAAGAAAATTCTTCAGAATGCAGTATCCACTGAAACTGCTGTTGATGTCATCAACTAAGCATCAAGCTGAACTGATGATCAATCAAGTTGAACACTGCAGTTCAAACTAAGGTGCAAGATACGGACAACTGCAATTAATATCTATTAAATCCAGACAAATAAAAGCCTCTTTTTTAAAGTAACAGAAAAAGCTTAAACTTGCACTGTCACAGGCACATAAAAGGGCAGGACCATGACAAGAAGCTTTACGGTTGGTTTATAGGGTACATATAACGTATATGGGACTACCATTGCTCTATACACATAGCATGTTGCAGTAATATCTTTCAATTGTTTTGCATCATCTAGTTTTCTAATTACACTATTTTAAATAACTAAATGCCCTTGTGAATAAATAATTGTAGGATAAGGCTTAGATTTCACAACTACAAATCAGTGTCAAATTCATAATTATTTCAAAGATAGAAAGAAATTGCAAGCTTTTTTGCCATATGTACAGCACATCTGGAACAATAAACCGATTTATTAATGGATTGATTCATGTCTCCATTTAATGGTTAATATTTTATAAGGAACATTGTTAATAGCCCAGGAAACAACATGGAGTTTGTATTTTTTGGCAGCTAAATCTGTTGAAAATCAGCGCCACATTTTGCTGCAAATAGAACCAAGTAGAATTGACTACTTCTTGCAAATGCAAAAGACAAGCATAAACAGACATGCATGCCTTATTACAGCAGATAACGGGTTCATGAATGTCAAGATTTTTTGCTCTATTACTTTAAGTATTGATTACTCTTTGAACACAAAAGATTTTTCGCCACATCAATTTTAAATTGATCCATCACCAGTTTGAACACGTTTCCTTGTTTTACTGTCACAAGAACTTGCACTTATATCACAGTTATAACAAAATAAAAATATCCTAAGGCACTTCACAGGATCTTTAACAAAGCTTCACACAGAACCACATAAACAGAGAATAGGAGCAGGTCATTCAGCCCTTCAAGCCTGCTCCACCTTGCAATAAGGGTGATTGATCCTCTATCTCAACGCCATTCACCTGCACTTTCCCCATACCCCTTGATGCCTTTAGAGTCCAGAAATCTATTTTCTTCTTTAATATATTGTGACCTGTTGTCCATAGCCTTCTGTGGTAGAGAATTCCACAGGTTCACCACCTTCTGAGTGAAGGAGTTTCTCATCTCAACCCTAAAAGGCTGATCCCGTATTATGAGACTGTGACCCCTTGTTCGAGACCACCCTCCCCTCCCCGCCTAGTCATAGGAAACAACATTCCTGCATCCAGTCTATTCAGCCCTCAGAAGTTTATACTTTTCAAATGAAATACAAAAGTCTCAAGAGGGTTGTATGGCTGGAGGGGGTTAGGGATGTAAAAGGGAAGTGAAGCTAAACAGAAATATTCGAACAAGAATGAAAATTATAAAATTGTGGTGTTCGTAGTCCAGGAATAAAAATAAGTCATTGCACCACAACTCAATGAACGAACAGGACTTTGTGCAAGTTAGGATGTAAGCAGCAGAGTTTTGGAACTACAAGCTTATAGAGGATGGAAAATAACAGGTCAGCTAGGAGAGCGTTAGAACAGTTAAACCTGGACATAAAAAGGCCTGAGGTGAGGAAGAGATGGAGTCAGACAATATACAGAGGTGGAAGGAGATGGTCCAGGTGATGGTGCAATGTACAGTTGGGAGCTCATCTTGTGATCAAATACAATTGCAAGTTTGAGAGTGGTCTGGTTCAGCCTCAAAGTTGCCATGAATAGGGATGGGTCAGTGGCAGGGAACGAGAGTTTGCAGTGGGGATCAAAGACAATGGCTTTAGTCTTCCGAATACAGTATTTATTTGGAGGAAATTTTTGCTTATACAGTACTGGATGTTAGATAAACAATTGAACAAACCTGAGATGGTGATGAGATAGAGCCAAGTGTCATTGGCATACATGTGGAATTTGATGTTAGAGATTATGTCACCTAGGGGTGCATACAGATGAGAAACAAGAGATCCTTGAGGTGCACCAGAGGAGGTGATGCATGAGTAGGAAGAGAAGCTATTGCAAGTGATTTACTGACTAAAAATGGATAGGTAGGAATTAAACCTACCTATTTAAGGCGATAGGTTAAATCCCCTCAACCTAAGGGGAATGCAGTCCCACCCAGCAGATGACAACGGAGAAATGCTGGAGCAGGATTTCATAGTCAATGTCTGGCCGCAGACAGGTTCAGGAAGGATAGTTTACATAACCAACAAGGGTACGTCATTTGTGACTTTGATAAAAGCTGTTTCTGTGCAGTGAGAGAGATAGACTCAGAATGGAGGGATTCAGACATGAAGTTCCAAGCAAGATAGGCATGGATTTGCATTCAGGAACTTTAAAGAGGAAAGGGAGGTTAGAAATGAGGCAGTAATTTACAACAACAGAGAGAGGATTTACGAGTTGGTATTTTAAAGAGAGTTGTAATGACAGCGGATTTGAAAGAGAAGGAACATTATCTGAAGAGAGAGAATATCAGCTAACATAAGAGCCAGGAGAGTAGTTGGGTGGTCAGCAGTTTCGTAAAAATTGGGTATTCAAAGCAAGAGGTGAGTCTCATTGACAAGTTGAGTTTGGTAAAGTCACAAGGATGCAAATTCATTGAGAGGGCTGGGAGAACCTTAGCAGAAGTTAGGCCCAGAGAGTTAAGAAAAGGGATGGAAGAAGCAGAGACAGCTGAACAGATGGTTTGATCTTTTTAACAAAAATATCAGCGAGCTCCTCACACTTGTTGGAACTAAGGGCAGACAGAGGAAGGAGGGAAGGTGATTTAAGATGGCTTGTGGTGGAGATGAAAAGTGGGTGTTACCTTTGCTAGATAATTTGCTAGATAAGTAATGATCAATTTTGGTGATGAAGAGCATTGCCAATCCTGCTCCAAGTGGTCCAGCCAGATCTGGCAATAATGGTTAAACCACTTGTTCACCAAAGAGATTCAAATCTTCACCTCTTGGACTTAAGGGAGCAGGAGATATGGGGTATACCAGGTGGAACAATTAGGTGGATACGGTAATAGTGCTACTGGGTCAAAGGTATTAAAAATGGTGGATTGGGTATGATTTAGAAAACCAATTGCTACCGAGCTATTATGAAGAATTTATGGCCAAAGTATACTTTGTTGGGAATTTGAGAGTACAGTGGTGTGCAACTTCAGGGAGAGTTTTGTTTTCAGAAACAGACAAAAAGTGAGCTTGGAAGGGGGAAGCAGAAAATGGATTAAGAGTAAGTCAAGAAAGTGATGTCTTATCAGTGATCGTGACTACATAGGTAGTGAGATTGTATAAAATAATGACATCCAATGTGTCTACTTCAATGCAAGGAGCATCCGGAACAAGGTAGATGAACTTGGGGCGTGGATTGGTACTTGGGACTACGATGTTGTGGCCATTACGGAGACGTGGGTAGAACAAGGACAGGAATGGTTGTTGGACGTTCCGGGGTATAGATGCTTCAGTGAGTGTAGGGAAGCTGGTAAAAGAGGTGGAGGAGTAGGATTGTTAGTCAAGGATAGTTTAACGGCTGCGGAAAGGCACTTCGAGGGGGATCTGCACACTGAGGTAATATGGGCTGAGGTTAGAAATAGGAAAGGAGCGGTCACGTTGTTAGGAGTTTACTATAGGCCCCCAAATAGTAATAGAGATGTGGAGGAAGAAATTGCTAAGCAGATTATGGATATGTGTGGGGGTCACAGGGTAGTTGTCATGGGGGACTTTAACTTTCCAAACTTTGTAGGTCAAATAGTTCGGATGGGGCAGTTTTTGTGCAGTGTGTGCAGGAGGGTTTCCTGACACAATATGTGGATAGGCCGACAAGAGGCGAGGCCACATTGGATTTGGTACTGGGAAATGAACCGGGCCAAGTGTTAGATTTGGTTGTGGGAGAGCAGTTTGGAGATAGTGACCACAATTCGGTGTCTTTTGTTATTGCAATGGAGAGGGATAGGGTCGTACGGCAGGGCAAGGTTTACAGTTGGGGGAGAGATAATTATGATGCGATTAGACAAGAATTAGGGGGCATAAGTTGGGAACAGAAACTGTCAGGGAAAGGCACTAATGAAAAGTGGAACTTTTTCAAGGAACAAATACTGGGTTGTCCTTGATAGGTATGTCCCTGTCAGGCAGGGAGGAAATGGCCGAGTGAGGGAACCATGGTTCACAAAAGAGGTGGAATGTCTTGTGAAAAGGAAGAGGGAAGCTTATCTAGGGATGAGGAAACAAGGTTCAAATGGCTCGATTGAGGGTTACAAGTTAGCAAGGAACGAGCTGAAAAGGAGGCTGAGGAGAGCTAGGAGGGGACATGAGAAGTCCTTGGCGGGTCGGATCAAGGAAAACCCCAAGGCTTTTTACTCTTATGTGAGGAATAAAAGAATGACCAGGGTGAGGTTAGGGCCGGTCAAGGACAGTAGTGGGAACTTGTGTATGGAGTCAGTAGAGATAGGCGAGGTGATGAATGAATACTTTTCTTCAGTGTTCACCAAGGAGAGGGGCCACATTTTTGAGGAAGAGGTGTTACAGGCTAATAGGCTGGAGGAAATAGGTGTTCGGAGGGAGGATGTCCTGGCAGTTTTGAATAAACTGAAGGTCGATAAGTCCCCTGGGCCTGATGAAATATATCCTAGGATTCTTTGGGAGGCAAGGGATGAGATTGCAGAGCCTTTGGCTTTGATCTTTGGGTCCCCGCTGTCCACGGGGATGGTGCCAGAGGACTGGAGAATGGCGAATGTTGTTCCTCTGTTTAAGAAAGGGAATAGAAATGACCCTGGTAATTATAGACCGGTTAGTCTTACTTCAGTGGTTGGTAAATTGATGGAAAAGATCCTTAATGATGGGATTTACGACCATTTAGAAAGATGCGGATTAATCCGGGATAGTCAGCACGGATTCGTGAAGGGCAAGTTGTGCCTCACAAATTTGATTGAATTTTTTGAGGAGGTAACTAAGTGTGTTGATGAAGGTAGGGCAGTTGATGTCATATACATGGATTTTAGCAAGGCATTTGATAAGGTCCCCCATGGTCGGCTTATGATGAAAGTGAGGAGGTGTGGGATAGAGGGAAAGTTGGCAGATTGGATAGGTAACTGGCTGTCTGATCGAAGACAGAGGGTGGTGGTGGATGGAAAATTTTCGGATTGGAGGCAGGTTGCTAGCGGAGTGCCGCAGGGATCAGTGCTTGGTCCTCTGCTCTTTGTGATTTTTATTAATGACTTAGAGGAGGGGGCTGAAGGGTGGATCAGTAAATTTGCTGATGACACCAAGATTGGTGGAGTAGTGGATGAGGTGGAGGGCTGTTGTAGGCTGCAAAGAGACATAGATAGAATGCAAAGCTGGGCTGAAAAATGGCAAATGGAGTTTAACCCTGATAAATGTGAGGTGATTCATTTTGGTAGGACTAATTTAAATGTGGATTACAGGGTCAAAGGTAGGGTTCTGAAGACTGTGGAGGAACAGAGAGATCTTGGGGTCCATATCCACAGATCTCTAAAGGTTGCCACTCAAGTGGATAGAGCTGTGAAGAAGGCCTATAGTGTGTTAGCTTTTATTAACAGGGGGTTGGAGTTTAAGAGCCGTGGGGTTATGCTGCAACTGTACAGGACCTTGGTGAGACCACATTTGGAATATTGTGTGCAGTTCTGGTCACCTCACTATAAGAAGGATGTGGAAGCGCTGGAAAGAGCGCAAAGGAGATTTACCAGGATGCTGCCTGGTTTGGAGGGTAGGTCTTATGAGGAAAGGTTGAGGGAGCTCGGGCTGTTCTCTCTGGAGCGGAGGAGACTGAGGGGAGACTTAATAGAGGTTTATAAAATGATGAAGGGGATAGATAGAGTGAACGTTCAAAGACTATTTCCTCGGGTGGATGGAGCACAAGGGGGCATAACTATAGGGTTCGTGGTGGGAGATATAGGAAGGATATCAGAGGTAGGTTCTTTACGCAGAGAGTGGTTCGGGTGTGGAATGGACTGCCTGCAGTGATAGTGGTGTCAGACACTTTAGGAACATTTAAGCGGTTATTGGATAGGCACATGGAGCACACCAGGATGATAGGGAGTGGGATAGCTTGATCTTGGTTTCAGATAAAGCTCGGCACAACATCGTGGGCCGAAGGGCCTATTCTGTGCTGTACTGTTCTATGTTCTAATACTTTTGATTTGATTTATTATTGTCACATGTATTGGAATACAGTGAAAAGTATTGTTTCTTGCATGCTATACAGACAAAACATACCGTTCAGAGAGTACATCGGGGGAAAGGAAAGGAGGGGGTGCAGAATAAAGTGTCACAGGCATAGCTAGGGTGTAGAGAAAGATCAGCTTAATATATGGTAGGTCCATTCAAAAGTCTGATGGTAGCAGGGAAAAAGCTGTTCTTGAGTTGGTTGGTACGTGATCTCAGACTTTTGCATCTTTTTTCTGACAGAAGGTGGTGGAAAAAGAGTACGTCAGGGGTGATTATGCTGGCTGCTTTTCCGTGACACTGGGAAGCATAGACAGTGAATGGATGGGAGGTTGGTATGCGGTATGCGTGATGGACTGGACTACGTCCATAGCCCTTTGTAGTTACAATACTGTGGATACTCTGTGTTAACAACATTCCAATTCTTATGATCACTTCGACATCAAGCTGGGAGCAGTCAAAATTTTTTGCGATTAAAAACTAGAAAGACAGTCTGTGTGGAGTATGCACATTCTCCTCGTGTCTGCGTGGGTTTCCTCCAGGTGCTCCGGTTTCCTCCCACAGTCCAAAGATGTGCGGGTTAGGTTGATTGGCTATGCTAAAATTGCCCCTTATTGTCCTGAGATGCGTAGACTGGAGGGATTAGCGGGTAAAATATGTAGGGATATGGGGGTAGGGCCTGGGTGGGATTGTGGTCGGTGCAGACTCGATGGGCCGAATGGCCTCTTTCTGTACTGTCGGGTTTCTATGATTTCTAAAATCTTAGTCACCTGTCATAAACTCTGCTCCACTGGTTTTCAATCAATTATTTCCCCTGCCACATTCTCAGGATGAGCTAGACTTCATGAAACATGACACTCCTTTTGGCCCAGAGCACATCCCATCAATCACCAAAATTATTCACTTCTACCTTAGTAATGATGCTGAGGCAGGGCTTAGTCCCTACTTCAGCATCATCAGTACAGGTACCTCCCTACATTGTTTTGTTACCTGCTGTCTGTTTCTTCATTGTGGTTATCATAAATTCCAAATTTGTCAAATCTCAGCCACCTGGGTTCTATCCTGCATGCAGTCGCGTTACATTGGTACCTTGTCTCCAACAGAACAAATTTCAAAACATCCTCATCTCCAAATACCTCGTGGTCTCACATCATCAATACTTTCTCAATCTCCTCCAAGCTCTTATTGCCTCATAGAATCATAGAAACCCTACAGTGCAGAAAGAGGCCATTTGTCCCATCGGCCGACCACAATCCCACCCAGGCCCTACCCCCATATCCCTACATATTTACCCGCAAATCCCTCTAACCTACGCATCTCAGGACACTAAGGGGCAATTTTAGCATAGCCAATCAACCTAACTCGCACATCTTTGGACTGTGGGAGGAAACTGGAGCACCCGGAGGAAACCCACGCAGGTATGAAAAGAATGTGCAAACTCCACACAGACAGCGACCCAAGCCGGAAATCGAACCCAGTTCCCTGGAGCTGTGAAGCAGCAGTGCTAACCAGTGTGCTACGTGCCGCCTCTTGCAACTTTCACTCCGTCACCAAGACTTTTGTGCAACTCTCTTACGTCACCTAATTTCTGGCACTACTTTTCAGTTCTCTTCTCACCTTTGAAGATTTTCTCAAAATCTGATTTTTTAAATTAAGTTTGTGATGACTTCTAATCATACCAGAATTGCTCAGTATTAATTCCTTTATCCCTTTGTTATATTGAGCGAATTTTTTTCTCCCCCTTGTAAAGCATCTTGGAATATTTTCTATTTTAAAAATGCTATAAAAATGCTAGCTTTTATAATTAACATTTTCGATTTCAAGTCTTTATTCAATAGTCTTCATCTATTTAATCATCACTTGCTTAATAAATACCAATCCCTTTCCTTTCCCTATCAGTTTCTTAATTTTACCCTGCAGCGCTTAATGTTTATGATGCATTCTTTCACGATAAATGTCACCAAACATTTTCTGGAAGATCACAAATACCAGCTTTTAACACAGTCCACTTAGGGATACATCTTCAAAAAGAAATCAATGAGGCATTTACTGAAGCAAGGTGAACAGTTAACTAGTTTCTTGAATCATATTTGTTAGCTTTTTGAAAATGGATATTATTTCCAATCCAGTGAAACCACCCCTGTATTCAACAAATATTATTATGTTGTCATCAGTTTACAAACGTATGTTTGTCTTTGCACACAGGGATGAATACCATCTTCACTAGCAAGATGTATTTGCTTTGAAGTCCTTTAAAGTCTGTTCATGATCTTCAGCTTATGAACGTCAAAGTCCATAAGTATACTTGGATCATCAGGTCGCACAATACTATAATTTTCTAAATCAGTATTTAATTACTTCAAGGAAGTAGTCATTAAATATTAAAACTGTCCTTATTTCACCCTTGCTTTTCCCCAGGTTATCATTTAAAATTGTCACTTTGTTTCTGATAGCCCTTTTGTTAGTGAAGTGCTGGAAGAATTTGTTCAGGTTTCTCATTCCCAATTTCATTTTGATCCCTAATACCACTCTTTTACCAACATTTCTAATGGTTACTGACCTTCTCATTGATTCTCACACCGAAAAGACAAAGCATAAAACCACATTGGGACTTCCACACTGCTGTTGATCATACAAATCAGCCAACTTTGCCCAGCTTTGCCGAATTCCCCCTGTGGCTTCACAACATACTGTCTAATAGATAACTGCCCCTCTACGAGATGCAAACTGCTCACGGAGCACTCATCTCTGCCTGAAATAGCCTATGCGCTTAACACACTACAAGCATCAATTTTGTTGTTGACAATAATGATAAAGGCAAAAGGTTAGTCTATTTACCCAATTTCAACTTGGGCTGTTTAAGTGGTAGGGACTTTCGTCCTGTTTATCCTCAAACATCATGGTTGCTTAGCCCAAGGCTTGCTCATTCTAGCTGTAGATTTATCCAACATGGATTTTCAGTGCATCTTTAATGTTTCTCCGTATCCCACTTGGTTTGACTGAGATGCTGGTATCCCAGCCAATTTTTCAAACTCTACTTACATACCTTTCACATTGACCTTTCTGAAATGTATAGCCCAAACTACGCGCTCAGCAACGACGAGTTCCAGGCCGTAAGAAACTTAGCCACGTAGTTGGTATCAGGCATTGTTTTACTGGTTAGTGATGTTAGCCTTATGAGCTATAGTTACCTACATTGAAACAGTCACCCTTTAAACAAAAAAGAACTGTATTTTGTTGCTTGCAGTCATTCACTCCAATGATTCCTCCCAAATAATAAACAGTGCCCAGAAATTGTCTCCCAAGTCTTAGCACTCTGGAGTATATGCCACCTGTGCCACTGGGTGTTTGTTTTCAGTTTCTTTAATCTATTACAAAATACTGTAAAACAAGACAGCATCTGTGAAGAGAGAATGGACATAACATTTTGAGTCTGGATGGCCCTTCATCAGAGCTGAATTCTGAATTCCGCTTCTGAATTGGTCAGTTGGCCAGTGAGGAAGTTCTTTTTGCTTTATTTCATCATTTGCTTTCTCAC
Organism: Mustelus asterias; assembly: GCF_964213995.1. Classification (NCBI taxonomy): domain Eukaryota; kingdom Metazoa; phylum Chordata; class Chondrichthyes; order Carcharhiniformes; family Triakidae; genus Mustelus; species Mustelus asterias. Next base: position 63,512,331 of record NC_135803.1, on the reverse strand, counting down.
ATTACTGTCGAACACTGTTTTGTAATTAATGCAGTAATTCCAAGTATTACGTTGAGAGATTTATAGATGCACAGTTCTTCATGATATGGCAAGGCCATTAGTGGGCTGGAACACTGGGACAGGAGGTTCACAATGGTGGAAGGGAAGAAGCGAGAGATCTTGTTGCCAATGAGTTGGGGCAGCATCAAGATCTTTGGGGCTGTGGAAATGTGGGAGCAGGGATCTATTCCTTCAGTGGTCAACCTGGGGTTCTCTCAGTTGTGGAGGAAACAGATGAGTAGGCATGTCCCAAGAAGGGAGAAGTACATATTTCCCTCCAAACACTAGTTTATCATACATGCCATTTGGTAGGCTGTAGTAATTTCCTTCAGTGCACTTCCTTGCTGCTTGAATTTCAAGCCAGTCTGTAAGCAGAAGTTCAACTGAGTTCTGGACGCAGCCCCAGCTAGCTAGGTAATTAATCTGAGATGGTGAAGTTGCTCACGGCAACATTTGGGAGGTTCAGAGCCTCTCTCAATGAAATTGAAGGCAGGAACTGGTCTAGAATTTGTATTTATGTGATGCAAAAATATCATATTTTTCAATATTTTCCCAAGATCATTGTTGGACACTGTGAAACAGGCTACAGTGGTCGCGCATATGTGTGTATGGATGTGACTAATTTAAACTGAAGACAGTTAGACTGTAAGGTTACAAAACATCAAAAGAAGTTAGGTGTGAAAATGGATCTTGATCAATTGGGCCAGTGGGCTGATGAATAGCAGATAGAGTTTAGATAAATGTGAGGCATTGGGAAGAGTTACAGAACAAAGAGATCAAGGGGTACAGGTTCATAGCTCCTTGAAAATGGAGTCACAGGTGGACAGAGTGGTAAAGAAGGCATTCAACATGCTTGGTTTCATTGGTCAGAATATTGAATACAGGAGTTGGGACGTCTTGTTGAAATTGTACAAGACATTGGTAAGGCCACTGTTGGAATACTGTGTACAGTTCTGGTCACCCTATTATAGAAAGGATATTATTAAACTAGAAAGATTACACAAGAGATTTACTAGGATGCTACGGACTTGATGGTTTGAGTTATAAGGAGAAGCTGGATAGACTGGGACTTTTTTCTCTGGAGCGTAGAAGGCTGAGGGGTGATCTTATAGAGGTCTATAAAATAATGAGGGGCATAGATCAGCTAGATAGTCAATATCTTTTCCCAGAGGCAGGGGAGTCTAAAACTAGAGGGCATAGGTTTAAGGGGAAAGTGGAGAGAAACAAAAGCGTCCAGAGGGGCAATTGTTTCACACAGAGGGTGGTGAGTGTTTGGAACAAGCTGCCAGAGGTAGTAGTAGAGGCGGGTACAATTTTGTCTTTTAAAAAGCGTTTAGACAGTTACATAGGTAAGATGGATATTGAGGGATATGGGCCAAATGCAGGCAATTGGGACTAGCTTAAGGGTTTAAAACAAAAGGGCGGCATGGACAAGTTGGGCCAAAGGGCCTGTTTCCATGCTGTTAACCTCTATGATTCTATGACAAGTATTCTGAAGTGGAGATGAGAATAGCTAAGGTGGGAACAGTGTGCAGGATGAATGGAAGTTAGCATTAGGAAGATAAGGAAGGTGACTTGAGTTTAACTATTGTATTTCAAAAGGAAAACATACGATTGATAAAAATTGTAAATTCGTACAGTATTAAGTTGATTTATCCAAAAAGTAGTAGCCACAAAAAAATGAACAGTCTGTACATTCTGGGAAAGGGAACCTCTAAAAACAATAATTTAAATTGAAAGGAAAAAAACCAAACAGAAATCTTTTGGGAAATATTTGTGGATCTACTATAATTGTAATCTTTTGTATTTAATTTTTAAAAATATGCTTAAATTTAATATTTAAAATTTCCAAAAGTGGATTGAAATTTCTGCTACTGACTTCAGTGCAGATAAGTTCTCGTAATAAAATACAAATTGCAAATTGTTGAGATAGCTTATCCATGTTTCTCTTTGGAATTTGGGCAACCTGTCAATTACCCCCTGCGATACCATAATAGTTTACAGAAGCCTTTATTGCTATAATTTCATGAGCACTCATCTGATAGGACCTGGGATCAAATAGAACGTGGAGTGCTTATTCAGTAAGTTTTGTGTGATTCAAATGTTAACTTTAGGTCCTGCAAAAGCAATTATGAGACAGAAATAAATGGGGATTTGAAAAGATTTGCTGTTTGTGATTCCATGCATTAACAAAATAATTTGATGCCTTGAGTAGCAATATATTGCTGCCACTACGAGGGATGTCTCTCAACATTTGATTTGATCTATTATTGTCACATGTATTAACATACAATGAAAAGCATTGTTTCTTGCGCGCTATACAGACAAAGCATATTGTTCATAGAGAAGGAAACGAGAGAGTGCAGAATGTAGTGTTACTGTCATGGCTAGGGTGTAGAGAAAGGTCAACTTAATGTAAGGTAGGTCCATTCAAAAGTCTGACAGCAGCAGGGAAGAAGCTGTTCTTGAGTCGGTTGGTAAGTGACCTCAGACTTTTGTATCTTTTTCTCGACAGAAGGTGGAACAGAGAATGTCCAGGGTGCGTGGTGTCCTTAATTATGTTGGCTGCTTTGCTGAGACAGCGGGAAGTGTAGTTGGAGTCAATGGATGGGAGGCTGGTTTGCGTGATAGATTGGGCAATATTCTTGACCTTTTGTAGTTCCTTGCGGTCTTGGGCAGAGCAGGAGCCACACCGAGCTGTGATACAACCAGAAAGAATGTTTTCTATGGTGCATCTGTAAAAGTTGGTGAGTGTCGTAAATTTCTTTAGTCTTCTGAGAAAGTAGAGGCGTTGGTGGGCTTTCTTAACTATAGTGTGGGCATGGGAGGACCAGGACAGCTTGTTGGTGATCTGGACACCTAAAAACTTGAAGCTCTCGACCCTTTCTGCTTCGTCCCCATTGAAATAGACAGGGGCATGTTCTCCTTTACGCTTCGTGAAGTCAATGACAATCTCCTTTGTTTTGTTGACATTGAGGGAGAGATTATTGTTGCCACACCAGTTCACCAGATTCTCTATTTCATTCCTGTACTCTGTCTCGTCATTGTTTGAGATCCGACCCGCTACAGTGGTGTCGTCAGCAAACTTGAAAATCGAATTGGAGGGGAATTTGGCCACATAGGTGAATAAGGAGCATAGTAGGGGGCTGAGAACACAGCCTTGTGGAGCATCGGTGTTGAGGATGATTGTGGAGGTGTTGTTGCCTATCCTTACTGATTGTGGTCTGTGAGTTAGGAAGTTCAGGGTCCAGTCGCAGAGGGAGGTGCCGAGGTCCAGGCCACGCAGTTTGGAGATGAGTTTTGTGGTAATAATGGTGTTGAAGGTTGAGCTGTCGTCTTGTGGTAATAATGGTGTTGAAGGTTGAGCTGTCGTCAATAAATAAAGAGTCTGACATAGGTGTCCTTGTTATCTAGGTGTTCCAGGGTTGAGTACAGGGCCAGGGAGATGGTGTCTGCTGTGGACCTGTTGCGGCAGTAGGCAAACTGTTGTGGATCCAGATAGTCCGGGAGGCTGGAATTGATTTGTGCCATGACTAGCCTTTTGAAGCACTTCATAATGATGGATGTCAGAGCCATCAGCCGATAGTCATTAAGGTAGGCTGCTTGGTTTTTCTTTGGTACCGGGATGATGGCCATCTTCTTGAAGCAGATAGGGATCTCAGATTGTTGTGAAGAGAGGTTGAGGATGTCTGTGAATACCCCCGCCAGCTGATCGTCGCAGGATCTGAGTGCTCATCCGGGTACCCCATCCGGGCCAGTCGCTTTCCATGGGTTGACCTTCAAGAAAGCTGCTCTGATATCTGCAACGGTGACTCCAGATACAGGTTCATCCACGGCTTCCACTTCAACATTACAAGAGTGATCATACTTCAATACAGACTTAATTGGCCAAAAGCACATTGGGACACTCAGAGATCATCAAAGGCATTCTAATGCAGTAAATCTTTCTCTTATCTTTTTGAAAGTTTACTGGTCAACAGTGAACAATCTTCATTGGAAACATCCCATTGAAAGACAATTCAAAAGTTTTTAAGCAAGTGAAGGTAGGAAAAGAGCAGAAAAATAATATTACAATTTTGCAAAATTCTCATAGAACATCAACTTGATAATAGTCCATCTAAACATAAACAATGATGAGAGACAAGACACAAAAAAGGAATTTCACAAGAAAAAATAAAAGTAATATCATTTCAGGTTGTGATAGAGAAATACCAGTAGATGAATAAAAACTAGTAATTTATTCTTTGTTAACTAATATTTTGTATGCTATAGCAGAAAAAAATATGCATAAAGGATGTTGACCTGAGAGAAACAGCTTATAAAAGGTTTTCATTTCAACCAAAAAATATTGTATATTCATAGTTCAATTCATATTTCGGTAGTTTCCATGTTAAAGGGTTTTGCACACTTTTTCTTTGAAGTGTTGATGCATCTCTCTCCATCCGGATGATGAAGTTTAGTTAGGAAATAATCTTTTATAGCAATTACCCTCACCTCATTCACCTTACTTCCAGATTGACATGTCATGCAGTTGTATTAGTACTGCTCAAGAACATCAAGCTTGCATTTGATTGGAGGAGCTATTGAACTCACCCTCACTCAATCTTCACAAATGTGTATGCTTCCCCAAGCCATGGGCATAAGCCTATTCAAACCTCCTTATATTTCCTCAGTCATTTTAAGTTACCAGTTCTTCATATTAACCTCAGATCTTAGCAAGATTTTCAGCGTTGCACATTTGTCACACCACACCAAGCCACGAGGAAGAGAGAAGGGAAGATCACTTAACAAAAAAGTCAAATGTTCTTTATCTATTTGAGAAAGATCAGCTTTGTTCAGTTCGTAGAGATCAGCACTGTCCAGGTGGTTGCACTTTCAACTTTAAATTACATAGCAGTGGGTTCAATCTTAGACTGCACGTCTCATGTTGTTGCTTCGACACAGTGCGGAGGGAGTGCTACTACACCAAAAAAAAATCACCCTTCAGGTGAAATCTAAACCATGGCCTCATGCTTCAGGAGAATGTTCAAGTTCCTGTAGCACAATTTGAAGAGAAGCAGAGATGCTCCTAGTATTCTGGCTAACAAATGAATGACAAAACCAACATCAAAAATTGATTAACTGACAGTCATCTCTGTTGAAATGGGTTCATTGTGATGGGTGAAATGCACATCACAATCATTTCCAACTAATACAACTTTTCAGAAGGATTTTGAGGATCTCAGAGACACGCTATATATATAAATCGAAGTTTTTGTTTTTCTTTCGAATTCTTGTTTGTAGCATCACAATATTAGCTACTTCATGAATATCACAAACAATGCCGAAGCAGGTTAGCAAACTGTTGAGTTATTTTGAGCTGTACAAACCAGAAAGTTATACTGGCCTGTAGATAAGAAGAAACAGGAACAGGACTAGGCCATTTGACACCTCGTGCCTGCTCCACCATTTAATAAGGCAACAGTTAATCCTTGATCTCAAATCCACTTGCCAGCCAGATCCCCATATCCCTTGATACCCTTAAATCTTTCAATCTTAATCTTGAATATACTCAACAACATAACCCACCAGGGGAGAGAATTCCAAAGACTTACAATCATCTGAGCGAAGAAATTTCTTATCTTAGTTCAAAATGGCCGTTCCCTTACCCTGAGACAATGCACCCTAGTTCTGGGCTGTTCAGCCTGGGGAAACATCCTCTCAGTAAATATCCTGCCAAAAACCTCTCAAAATCTTCAATATTTCAATGAGATCACCTATCATTCTTCTGAACTCCAGATTCTACACAATCTTTCCTCGGAGGGGAATCAATCTAGTTCACTTTTGTTACACTCCCACCATCCACAGCAAGTATATTCTTCCATAAGTATAGAGATCAAAACTGCACACAGTATTCCCCAGCACAGCCATGTGTAAATGAAGCAGGTCTTCCTTACTCCTGTATTCAAATTCCCTTGCAACAAAGGCCAGCAAGGTTGTCTTCATTATTGCTTGCACTCCTGTGTGTTTTTGTATAATGACACTCAAATCTCTTCAAAACCAAGAGGGTGTCAGTGATGGCTCAGGTTGATAGCAGTCTCATCTCTGAGTCACAAGGTTCCAAGTTCAAATTTCATCCCAAAGTTTGAGCACAAATCAAGGCTGACACTTCATTACAGCACTGAACGCATGTTGCACTGTTGGAGGTACCATCTTTCGGATGAGATGCTAAACCAAGGCACCATTTGCCTGCTTGGGTGAATGTAAAATTTCCACTTCACTGTTTCAAAGAAAAGCAGTGGAGTCATCGCAGTGTCCTAGCCAATATTAATCCCTCAACTAAATCACAAATATAGATTATATGGCTATCACATTGCTCTTTGTGCAAAGTTGCTGTGCGCAAATTGGTTGCTGTGTTTCCTACAATTCAACAGTGACTGTGCTTCGTAAGTATTTTATTGGTTGTAAACCACTTTGAAATGTCCAGTAGTCACAAAGGCACTACACATATAGGTCTTTCTTTTTAATCATTTGTCATTCAAAAGAAAATCATTTTTCCATTCTTCTTCCTAAAATGAATCAGTTAGAATCATAGAATCATAAAAACCCTACAGTGCCGAAAGAGGCCATTTGGCCCATCAAGTCTGCACCGACCACAATCCCACCCAGGCCCTACCCCCATATCCCTACATATTTTACCCGCTAATCCCTCTAACCTACGCATCTCAGGACACTAAGGGGCAATTTTAGCATAGCCAATCAACCTAACCCGCACATCTTTGGACTGTGGGAGGAAACCGAAGCACCCGGAGGAAACCCACGCTGACACGAGGAGAATGTGCAAACTCCACACAGACAGTGACCCAAGCCGGGAATCGAACCCAGGTCCCTGGAGCTGTGAAGCAGCAGTGCTAACCACTGTTCCACATTATAACCACTTTGTTCACATTATCCCACATTATATTCCATCTGCCAGTTTCCTGCCCACTCACTTAACTTATCTACATTCCTTTGCAGATTCTGTGTTCACTCCACAGCTTACTTTCTCACTTAGCTTTGTATTGTCAGTAAACTTAATACATTATACTTGATCTCTTCATCTCTCATCAATATAGATTGTAAATAGCTGAGTGCACAGCATTGATCCTTATGGCACCCACTCAGCTCGCCAACGTGAAAATTTATTCCTATCTTTTCCTTTAACCAATCCTTTATCCATGCTATTATCCCAACTTCATGAGCCCTAATTTTCATATGGTGCCTTACCAAATGCCTTTCGAAAATCCAACTATATTACAACTGATTCTCCCTTATCTACTCTGTTAGTTATAAACACAAAAAACTCCAATAGATTTGTCAAATACTACTTCACTTTCATAAATCTATGTCGAACCTGCCTAATCATGTTGTGTTTTCTAAGTGCCCTGTTACCAGTTTAACAATCGATTCCAGCATTTCCCCAACGATTGATGTCAGGCTAATTGGTCTGTAGTACCCCGTTTTCTCTGTTCCTCCTTTCTTCAATAGCGGTGTTACATTTGCTGTCTTCCAATCTACTTTGACTGTTCCAGAATCAAAAGAATTTTGGAAGATCACAGTCAGTGTTTCCATTACCTCCATTTGTTCCGAATGATTTCAGCCAGATTTGTCAGTGTTCAGTCCTATTAACTTCCACAGTACTTCTTCCTTGCTAATATTGATTACTTTAAGTTCCTCACTCTCATTAGGCCACTGGTTATGCTCTATTTAAATTTAGTTGTGCGGTTAAGATAATCAACTGGTCAGAAAATGGCAATGCAATTCAATCCAGACTAGTGTAAAACAATGGATTAGGAGAGGGCAAACGAAGTGAAAGAGTAGACAATAAAATGGCAGAATACTAAGAAGTGTAATGGAACATAGGGAACTTGGAATGCATGCCTACAAACCCTCGAAGGCAGCAGGACGGACCGATAAGGTGGTTAAGAATGCATACAGATATTTTTTTCTATTCAGGTAAGAGCATGGTGGTTATGGCAGAACCATACAAAACACTATTTAGGTTACAGTGAGAATACTGTGTCCAGTTTAGGTCACCAAATTACAGGAAGGACATGATCATACGAGAAATGATACAAAAGAGATTTATTTATGAGGATGTTGATAAGAATAGAGAATTTCAGTTATGAGAAAAGATTTCATAGGCAGGAGTTGCTTTCTTTGAAACAAAGGTTTGAGGGGAGGTCTAATTGTGATTTATAAACTAAGAGGGATGCAGATAGAGAAGATAGGAAGGACCTACTTCCATTAGCACAGAAGTCAATAATCAGCTAGCATAGATTTAAGTTGTAGTGATTGGTGATGGATTATAGGAGTTGAGAAGCAAGTTTTCCACCCAGGTGACGTTGGAGATCTGGAACTCTCTGCCTGAAATGGGTATTGAGGCAAAAATCATGGTTTCATTTTTTAAAAAACTTGGATATGCACTTGAAACTGCCAGATCCTTCAGGGTTGCGGACCAAGACTTAGTTTGTCCTGACCCCATTTTAATGCTCCACACTTGGAGTGATTCCAGAATGAAAATTGGGGATGAGGGAAGGGTTGTTGAGCAGGGTGTGAACTAAAAGAGCTGGGATACAAAAACAAAAAAAAACAACCAAGACACCTACCATTTAGCAAGCTCTGGTGGTGTCAGTTATTGGAACTCACTGGATTAAGCCATGGCTGCAAACAAAAAGATTGAGCACATTTAAAAGGATCTCATAATTGATTCCAGGACTGTCAAATTTGAATCTTTGCTCACAGCCACAAACTTGGAGCTTATGATCCAAATTGCTCATCCTGCAATCGCACTGATAGTCGCAACCCAGTTTGGGAATACAAGTTAAGAAGTGTAATTAGCCTTTTTTTTCTGGCTCACACAGACACAATAATGGCCTCACTGACCTTCACCTGTGCCATAAATGTTCCATCTTTGCTGTGAAGACAAACAAAATACTTATTTAATGTCTCACCATTTCCTTATTCCCCATGGTAATTTCTTCTGTCTCTGCCTTTCAGGTATCCATGTTTACTTTTGCTACTCTCTTCCTTTGTACATATTTGCAGCTCTTACAATATGTTTTTATATTCCTAGCTAGTTTACTCTCATATTCTATCTTCCTGCAACTTTTGATCACCCTTTATCATCTAAAACTCTCCTGATCCTTAGTTTTACTGCACTTCTTGGAAATATTATATACCTCTTCATTTAATCTGAAACAATTAGCTAACCATGGATGGATGACTGTTCACATGGAATTATTATTTCTCAACTGGGTATTGATTTGTGGAGAACTATGAAATACTTATTTAAACAGTCGCTATTGCTCACCTATTGTCATATTTTTAATCTAATTTATCTTAGTCAACTCATCTCTCAAACCTAATCAATTGACTTTATTTAACTTCTGTACCCTTGGTTCGGACTTATACACGTTATTTTCAAACTCTGAGAAATTCTATTATACTATTCACATTCTTTTCAAGAAGATCCCAAGTTGCCTCAATTGGGACACTCCTGACACTTTTATATTATGTTCTGTGGCTGTAGTCCGAATAGGATGACTGTGCATCATTTTTGCTTTTTTTGTACGGTTTTTGTCTTTATGTGCACTATTAGATTAGTTAATCAGAGGGGTAGCCTGGAACATATGCTCATTTAGAAACACTAAGTCATAAATCTTTTGCAAATGCTGACATCAGTGCAATTAAGACTTCCTAGTTGCACAGGTATATAGTTAAGTAATTCCAAGACAGTCAGAACAATCAGAAGATCTTATCTTTCCTCCTGAAACAGCAAGGACAGTTAGAAGGCTGTTATATATAAAATATGGAGTGGACGAGTGAGAATTGACAGAAACAAGTACCTTGTGTCCTCCGGCAATAACAAAACACGAGGTAGTCATTCAATTACAAAGACCATTTGTTTCCAAGACAGCATGTCAACAATCTTTAAAATAAAAGCAAATTACTCCAAGTGCTGGAATCTGAAACAAAAAAATAGCAAGTGCAGGAAACTCTCAGTCGGTCCAACAGCAGATGTGGAGGGAGAACAGAACTAACCTTTCAAGTCTGGATGACTCTGAAGAGTCGTAAGCTCTGTCAGACCTGCTGACATTTTGCGGCACTTCATGTTTTTGTATCAACAATCTTTCTTCCCTAGGACATCCCAAAGTGGAACAAGCTGACAAAAGAAATAACATCGCCCCATAACTTGAAATCTTTAAGACCCATCTTTGGATTATTTCCATTTCTAAGCTTTCATTATCAGGACTGCCATTTTAGCTAGCACATAAATGTTAGTGGATTGCAGATATTAGTCTGTAATGCCAACACAATTAAAGTAAAAGCAGAAAGCTTCAACTGGGCTTCCAGTGCAATCTGAACAAATTATGAATTTGAAATGTACAATTGGGAACCATTCTGAGAGTATAAATATACTTAACCATTATCCTGCATTTACTTAGCCACAACTCAAAGCTTTGAGCACAGTCATTCATGGCCTATTTTCCTTGTTCGTTTTCTTGCTGTTGGCTCTAAACACTGGATTTTGTACATTAAGTACTGGCAGCCAACAAAAGAAGAATTGCATGGCTGCCATGAACCATTCAAACCTACAGCTTAAACTTGGTCTTTGTTACACCTTGGCCAGAGGTGCATTCCAAATCAATATCCATTAACCACTCATGTCAAAAGTGCATTTGTGAATATTTGAGGGCATTTTTAGTCATAATGGCCCTGGCACCAATCTGCTGACAATGATCTAGATCTGAACATGAAGAGTGGTCACATAGAAAAGGTGCAATGGGGCTGTGAGCATCGATAGGACTATACCTGGCAGAACGCAACATATTAAGAAACACATGCAAAAATAGGAAAAATGGGGGAAAAAACGTAACGAAGATATAGGATTCTTCAAGTGCTTACAAGTCCGTCACGCTATATTTTAAAAATACCCATCAAACGCATGTGCAATTGTTACCTTTAAAAGGCATGAACAGTGTTATCCTTTTTGTGATACAGGGCATTTTAATAAAGTGATTTATTTTCTGATTCTTAATATCTGAAAGCATCCTTCATGGAACAGATTCTTCTAACACCTCCTTCAGATTTTACAGCCCAATATTTCAGGAAATGTCACATCAACACTACCGAAAGCAATAATTGTTCAATCTGAGGACTGACAGCAAAAATGAATTTTCCACTTTTTCAACTTTCAAATGCCCATTTATTTTAGTGCAGATGCTGTTGCACATCCTTTTACAATTAACAGCTGTTCAAGGCTTTTCCCCACACAAAATCCCTCATATCAGTCGTTCTAGTCTGCCCCAACTCTACTGGCACATATAATCACAGGGAATCAGTTTCAAGATCCCCATCATATTGTTCAAAATGCTGCATCGTATAATTCCACCTAATTTGGGAAATCTTCTCCAACCATGTAGACTGATCTGGTCATCGTTATAGAGTGGAGGGAATATTTAGGGACCAATTTCTCTCATCAAGACACCCCATTTGTATCTATTTCCAGAGCTATCCAATGAAAAAATATTGGATCTCAATCCAATAACACAAGATACATATTTCATCCGAGTTGAAAACAGGAGCTCGTGCCAAAAAAGCAGGAAGCTTAATTTCAATATTTATATGATGCAAGAGCATGACCCAGAGGTGTAATGCATCTCCTTCCTCTTTTGACATTTTGTCTCCCGACAGGAGCAGAGCAATTTTCACACGTTGAACATTCTTGTGGAATTCTGCACCTACAAGTCCTTGTGCACCCGAGTTCAAATTAGTTATATGTCACAGAAATGTTGCAGTCATCAAGGTGAATGCCGGACATGAGATGCTGAAAACTAGAGGACAGCAAGTAAGTAATAATATTTTAGAGGTGATCTGTGCTACTTAATGATACTTCGCAACTTTTTCTGCTGAAAGAAGTGACTGCCTCTTACTACACTGGCACAGAATTAGTGCAGTGCAGCTTTCAACTATAGGTTATGACAGGAGGCACTAAAGTCCAAATAACCATATGTTTGGTGGATCTTCAAGGGTTTCAGGGCTAAAGAATCAGACACAGCTGTGCCATCTCCTTCAAGGCCACTGTGCCAATATGCTCTACTCGCCCTTTGATGCAGGAGACAGAATAGGTCAAACTCTTGCTTCAACTTTATTCACGGAGCTTCCCTCACAATCATTTTTGTCATTGCTTATTCCCTTCTCCTTCAGCCATAATAAAGGGTGCTAATGAAATCAGACACCTTTGGAGCTCTGGTAAAGGTTTTCAAAATCTTTTTTAAAAAGTTATATCCACTCAAATTCCAATTCAAAGTGAGACATTACAGAACCAAGCTGACAAGACAGGCTGCCCTCTTCCTGTCCTGGACTTGATCTACATGATCCAAGCTGATTGGAGAAGGCACTGCACCCCCTCCAGTACATGATCTCATTTGCATCTTAGCCAATAGGCCTAGATGCCATTTTTTAAAATCGCTTCAAATGAAGCCTCAGTGTAACCTCATTGACTTCTACCTAGAGCAGGGCAGCACAACTACACTTGATCTTAGCCAAAAAGTTTTCAGAATTGTCCTCGAGTGTAACACATCTTACTGTAATTGCTCCCATCCCTTTAAAAGTCACTTATGCACGATCTCCCATACCTAACATTAATGTATTCCTTACACTTGACCAAGACTGCAACTAGATCTGTGCCTAATGATGCAGAAGAGCTGACCCAGGAAACTTGAGTTCTATTTGCACATGACCACTTGGGCAGAGGTAGCACTGCGTACTAATCTTGGGAGTACAACTTGCAGCAGTTCATGAAAAGCGACCACCAATTTGCATATTCATGAGCCAAATATAAAGTTCTGCTTTTTCCTAGTGGCCAAAGGCAGGTTCAGTTAATCAAATTAAAAGAGCATAACTTTGCACAACAATGGAGCTAATTTTAATGAATTATGCAGAAATTTTAAAAAATTTAAATGCCACTGGCAATTAAGATCTAAAATGGTTACATTTGCTATGCTGTATAAAATTCACAAGTAAAATTCATACTGAAATACAGAACTTAATAGAATAGAATGTTTCTAATCGTGATGTTTGAAGTCTACCTCACAAATCATGCTTTCTCAGATGCTTTAGTGATAAAGCCACTTCATAAAGAAATCTAAAATTATTCTCCCTACTGTCTGAGATAATACTTAAACCTCAAATTATCAAAAAATTATCTCATCATTATACATTGCTGTTTGTGGGACCTTTCTGTGGGCAAACTGATTAGCTTGTATGCTAACCACAAGTGAGCACACTTCAGAAAGTACTTAATTGACTGCTCAATGCTTTGGGATATTCCTTGGTCATGAAACCACCAAATAAAAAACAAAATGCACATCTTTCTTCTTAAGGTATCATTTTCTAGCATTACCTTTTCAGAGCAGCGAGAAATAGACAAAACCTAGCTTTGCCAGCAATGCCAACATCCCAAAAACAATTCCTTACGAAGTTCTGTCAGATAATAAGACCTTAAAAAAGTCAGATACAATACTTTCCATATATTTACACATCATTATTTGCCAGTGCAGACACAATGGGCCAAATGGCCCCCTTCTGTGCCATAATGATTCTGTGATCTTTAGAATCTATGATGGAGCAATTATAATTAGGATGCACAAGAGTCTAAAATTAGAGAGATATCTGTGGGCTGTAGTGCTAGAGGAAATTACATGGAAATGGATAGGCAAGACCATGGAAATATTTGAACAAATACAAGGATTTCACAACAAATGCCTCCAGCCATTAAGTCCAGGTATAATAAGTGAGTAGGAGTGCTGAGAGTTAGAATACAGTCAGCAGGGCTTTAGATAGCCTTACATTTATGTAGGATGGAAGATGTGAGGTGAACCAGAAGAGCACTGCAACTGTCTAGAACAGGCTTGGCCAATGTGCGGCTCCTAAAGCCCCGGTCAGTTTCCAAAATTTCCATCAAACAGGCGAGTTTCAATGGAAGATTCTGCATCACAGGCAGTTGGGGACAGAAATGAAGGAGAGAAACAGTCTGATTAAAGGAACAACAAATACCAGCATTGGTGAGTGTGCTGCGGGCTGTTAGAACAAGGAAGCAAAGGTATGGAAGGGCTGGAGCTCAGGCAGCCTGGAGATGGCGCCATGGTGGCCGGGCCGTGCGGGAGCCACAGCGGGCGGCCGGGCCGTGCGGCAGCCACAGCGGGCGGCCGGGCCGTGCGGCAGCCACAGCGGGCGGCCGGGCCGTGCGGCAGCCACAGCGGGCGGCCGGGCCGTGCGGCAGCCACAGCGGGCGGCCGGGCCGTGCGGCAGCCACAGCGGGCGGCCGGGCCGTGCGGCAGCCACAGCGGGCGGCCGGGCCGTGCGGCAGCCACAGCGGGCGGCCGGGCCGTGCGGCAGCCACAGCGGGCGGCCGGGCCGTGCGGCAGCCACAGCGGGCGGCCGGGCCGTGCGGCAGCCACAGCGGGCGGCCGGGCCGTGCGGCAGCCACAGCGGGCGGCCGGGCCGTGCGGCAGCCACAGCGGGCGGCCGGGCCGTGCGGCAGCCACAGCGGGCGGCCGGGCCGTGCGGCAGCCACAGCGGGCGGCCGGGCCGTGCGGCAGCCACAGCGGGCGGCCGGGCCGTGCGGCAGCCACAGCGGGCGGCCGGGCCGTGCGGCAGCCACAGCGGGCGGCCGGGCCGTGCGGCAGCCACAGCGGGCGGCCGGGCCGTGCGGCAGCCACAGCGGGCGGCCGGGCCGTGCGGGAGCCACAGCGGGCGGCCGGGCCGTGCGGGAGCCACAGCGGGCGGCCGGGCCGTGCGGGAGCCACAGCGGGCGGCCGGGCCGTGCGGGAGCCACAGCGGGCGGCCGGGCCGTGCGGGAGCCACAGCGGGCGGCGGGGCCGTGCGGGAGCCACAGCGGGCGGCCGGGCCGTGCGGGAGCCACAGCGGGCGGCCGGGCCGTGCGGGAGCCACAGCGGGCGGCCGGGCCGTGCGGGAGCCACAGCGGGCGGCCGGGCCGTGCGGGAGCCACAGCGGGCGGCCGGGCCGTGCGGGAGCCACAGCGGGCGGCCGGGCCGTGCGGGAGCCACAGCGGGCGGCCGGGCCGTGCGGGAGCCACAGCGGGCGGCCGGGCCGTGCGGGAGCCACAGCGGGCGGCCGGGCCGTGCGGGAGCCACAGCGGGCGGCCGGGCCGTGCGGGAGCCACAGCGGGCGGCCGGGCCGTGCGGGAGCCACAGCGGGCGGCCGGGCCGTGCGGGAGCCACAGCGGGCGGCCGGGCCGTGCGGGAGCCACAGCGGGCGGCCGGGCCGTGCGGGAGCCACAGCGGGCGGCCGGGCCGTGCGGGAGCCACAGCGGGCGGCCGGGCCGTGCGGGAGCCACAGCGGGCGGCCGAGCCGTGCGGGAGCCACAGCGGGCGGCCGAGCCGTGCGGGAGCCACAGCGGGCGGCCGAGCCGTGCGGGAGCCAGAGGAAGAGGAGGGGAGTACAGGAGATTGGGTGAGTGCACATGCAGAGGGTGCAAGAGGACAAATGCCTGCGTGGAGGGGAGTGCGAAAGACCAAGTGAGCATACTGGTTGAATGCAAGAGACCGTGAGCGTGGGGACAAGTGAGAGAGACTGTGCAAGTGAGGGAGTGTCAAAGACCATGAGAGTGAGAGGATGAGTGCGAGAAATTGAGTGTGTGCGCGTATGAGTGCCAGAGATTGTGAGAGTGCGTAGGTGTGAGAGAGAAATTGTATGAATGAGTGGAGATGAGTGCAAAAGACTGAGTGAGTGCAACTGGGCAAGTGGGAGTCTGCCTTATGCCAAGTCTCACCGCCATTCAGCAATGCAAATACAGCCATTCACGCTCACCTTCCCGCGTACACTGACACCCTCACTCTCTGGCCATTTTCATTATTTCTTCTCTTATTGGCTTAATTACTATAACATGCTGTACTTTAACGCAGCAATTGTTTCTTTGCTGAAAACCTCAACTTTTTTGTGAAATTCAGTTTATTGTTGCCCCAAACATATTTTTGAAATTTGCTCATCTGCCCCTTGAGTGAGAAAAATATGTAAACGTGGCCCCCAAGCATAAATGTTTAGGACAAGCCTCGTCTAGAAGCAACAGCAGCATGAATAAACGTTTCAACAGCAGATGAGCGAAGGTAGGAATGGTGTCAGAGAATGTCAGAGGTGGAAGCAGATCGTCTTGGTAATGGAATGGGTGTCTGGTTGGACATTCATCTCGGGATCAAATATGACATCAAGATCGAGAAAATCTAGTTCAGCCGCAGGTAGTTGCTCGGGAGAGGAATGGAGTTTGTGACAGTAGAATGGATTTTGTGGCAGGATCCAAAGACAAACAGAATAGGCATATATTATATATAATTATAATAAAACAGGCCATTTGGTCCAATAGATTAATTATCTATTGCTCTTAATGTTTTTGATACACTTGTATTTAAAGAAAATAAGGATTAAAAACTTCAAAGAATTTGACCTACCATCTTAAGTTCCTTTAAAGAAAAACAATTCAGGCGTGTGTTCTCATTTGGAAATTTTCCTTCCACAGCAAAAGAATCAACAAATCAGATCCGTCAGCCTATATTATGCTTTGCTTAATTGTGATTATCAAAGCAAGGTTAAGATTACCAGTGGATGAATCTTTATTGAAAGCTTGGGTTTGGATTCCACATTTGCAGGCTAAAGAAACAGAGAACACAAGCAAAAGGTCTGGATGGGTAGTTAGAGGTAATCTAATAATGTGCGCTTGCATCTGTCCTTTCTTTGAAAGCTTGATTCATTATTGGACATCTCATTATACAGACCTAGTGGTGCAAACCAGCAAAATACCTACAGGAAATTGGTTTCTTTGCTCACACTTAGAAAATAGCGATGTCCTCTGTGTTTTTCTTCCCTCTCCTGCAAATTTACTGAGCACAGATCACTTGCTAATCATGCACATTTGTGACCTTTGACAGCAAGTGTCAGCAGCCACCAATCATAGCTAAGATGAAGAAGTTCTCACCAGACTTCCTTCCACACATGCAGATTGGAAGCAAGGTATACTGGGTAGCAATGAGAAAAGGAGGAACACTGACTGGCATTTCCTTTCTTTGTCCAGTTGTTTGACCCCAACGGTCTCTCTGGCCTAATTAAGCCCATCAATAATTAAATCTGGTATTTACTGCTCTGTGAGGATCGGCTTCTTATTGGATAAACTCAGCCATTGGAATTATCCATGTTATCATGCGCTGAATTAATACTGCACACATGCCTGGTGACAAATAAATGAATTTTGTTACTCGGGTAAAACATCAAGATTAGCAACCAATACAAACATCTTATTTTTCAGCGCTCCGTTGGTTATTAACAAATCATGACCTCTCATGTACCACAAAGTATTCCTAGCTTGGAGGGGTAGGTAAAAGGTCTGCTTCGAGGTCTGTCAGTACAGCTTTCAAACGGGCTACTTACAGTGTACACCATGTAAGGAAGACTGGTTCAAACTGAAGTTCAGTTCATAATACATTAACACGCCTTCCATCTTGGCAGTTTGTCCAAACATCAAATCCAAAATGTGTTTACTGAGCTGACAATTAAAAATTGGCAATATTTTGCACTTTTCTTACATTTCAGCCCAACTTTGCCCAAAGTGAATAATTTTTCATAATATCACAATAGGAGGTGTAGGCAACTTGGTTCATTAGGCTGGCAGTCATTCAATAGGATCATGACTGATTCGATTACGGCCTTAATTCCACTTTCCTGCCTGCCCCTCATAACCATCGCCTCCCTTATAGATCAAAAAGCTGTTCAATACAGCTTTGAATATCTTTAATTACCCAGCCTCCACTGTACTTGGTAAAGAAATCCAAACAGTAACAGTTCCCAGAAAATCAATTCATACTCAATCTCCGTCCGAAATGAAAGACCCATTAGATTCAAAACGCATCCCCAGCAGGGGCGGTGGGAGGGGGCCGGGAGCAGTGGGGTGGGGGGGCCGGGAGCGTGGGGGGAGGGGGGGCCGGGAGCGTAGGGGGAGGGGGCCGGGAGCGAGGGGAGATGAAGGGTCTGGGGAGGCGGAGAGCAAGGGACTGGAGAAAGAGATAGAGGAAGAGAGGGCTGGGGAGAGGGAGGGTGAGGGGTTAAGAGGGAAGGAATGGGGAGGAGTAGAGAGAGGGGGACAGAAGAGAGAGAGGCTGGACAGAAAGAGATTGACTCCAGTGTTTAAGGATTCTTCGAACTAGCTGGGTTCTCACCCAAGGTGGCTCCGTTCAAGTCACTAACTATTTTTGTTTTAAACGGGCAGTCTGATAACCATGAAACTGTTGGAGAAGATTTAAAGGGAAATGCTTGCTGAAGTAAGCAGACGCCCTCAGCAATCTCAAAATGTAAATAAATCTTTTAAGCAGCACTCCGATCAAGTGGTTAATTTTCCAGTTTCTGGTCGAGCAACTGACTCAAGTTTTGGTGGTTTAAGTCAAATGAGCACTGAAAGAATTTAGAGTTATTGTTCTAAAGACAAGTAATTGTGCTTGTTGTATTTTTAATACCTTTATTACAAGTGCCCCTGGCGAGGGAGCATGCAGTGTCCGAGGGCACCATCGAGGCCTTCTGTGCTTTTTGGACAGATGTGTATTATCAATCCCTTTAATCACATTTTGGGTTTAAGTTTCCTTTTTGCTTTGTTTTTTGTTTCGGATGATTCCTTTTTGGGGGCTGCCCTTTTTGCTTTGTCTCTGAGTTTGTTTAATTTGGTTTATTTGGTTGGCATCAAAAGGCCATGACACGAGCTGATGACTGCTGGACTGACCATTGTCTAATCCGGGCTATGATTTCCATCAACTTGGCCCAAAAATGACCGCAGCAGCAGAAATGCTGCAACAGGAAATTCAATAGTGTTGGACTCGAGGACTATGCAAAAAAAGACCTATTCAGACAGCGCCTTACCAGCCACAGTAACTGGTCTGTCCATACATCTACCATAATCAGCACCTGCAAGACTAGTTTGATGAAAATGACCAGGAGATCCAGGAGCTAGTAAATCTGAAGTGCAAGGTACTCTTGAACTGAAAGTGACACAGAACTGCAAGGGAAAGAAAGTAGGTCAACGGGTAAATGAAGTTAGAGCTCCAACAAAAATCCTGTGAACTGAACAGATGGTGGGTGGTAAGCGTGCAGGAAATACAGCAACTTGCTGTCGGTCATGGAATGCTTGAATTCTCCAATGCAGCCAAGACCCTCCACCAGCACCAAGGACATACCCCATTGGGAACGAAAAATATAGTGGCGCTTATCAAGAACAGAGAGGCAACACTCGTTGGAAGAAGCACCTCAAGGATCTCCTTACCCCGAGATTCAGTCCTCAACTACATCTCACAGCATGCTACTCGAGGTGTGCAGGTTAGGTGGATTGTCCATACTAAAATGCCCCTTAGTGTCCAAAGATGTGTAGGTTGGGGGATTAGCGGGATACGTGTGTGGGGTTATGAGGATAGAACAGGGAGTGGGCCTGGGTAAGATGTTCTGTCAGAGAGTCAGTGCAGACCCGATGGGCCAAATGGTTTCCTTCTGCATTGCAGGGATTCTATGACTCGTCACAATCTTGGCACAAATCCAGCCTGACATGAGGTTGAAAAGGCTATTTGTCAGCTAAGAACTGTTGGTACAGACAAAATCCCCGCCATAGTATTCTTGACAGGAATACATGACCTCATCTCCCGCATCTGGAAGGAGGCGAGCATGCAAGGGGATCTTCGGGACGTTATAATTGTGACCATCTTCAAAAACGGAAACACAACCAACTTCAGGAACTATAGAGGGGTACCTCTGTTGTCTGCCACAGGAAAGGTCATTACAAGAGTCTTCCTCACTTGTCTTCGCCAGTGGCTGAAGAGTTCCTACTGGAGTTACAATGTGGATTCCGTCCACCAGGAGGCACAATGGATTTTGATAGCAAGGCCCAAGAAAAAGATTCCACATGCAGGGAACAGCAGCAACCTTTTTTCTTGGCTGTCTTTGACTGCACAAAGGCCTTCAACTCCTATCAACCGGAATGGACTGAGTGCCCACCTCAAATTTGGCAGCCCGCAGAAATTCATCAACATCCTCCGCCTGTTGCATGATGACATGCAAGCTGTAACCCTTATTAGATTTATGGCAGATGTTAGTGCAAGTGCAAACTGGGTCAAGCTAGACCAATGCTTTTTTCCATGTTGCTCACCTCACAGCTCCACTGTATTTCCATGAAGCCCTCTGCTGCAGTGGAACTACTCTACAGGGCGAGCAGGAAACTACTCCATTTACATTGCCTCCATTCCAAGACCTAGATCACCCCGACTTCTGTCATTCAACTGTGGCACACTGGTGCACAACGCTTGCGTATGCGCACAATCGAGGCCAAACTCCAAACTATTGCTGATGCATTCACAGAGATGTATGAAATAATGAGCCTTGGGCTGAACATCTAGAAGACTAAGGTGAATTAATTTAATAATGTAGCGCAATCACTGTGCACTCTTATTACTCTGTATGGGTAGACACAAAGAAATTGTAGACAGTGACATGCAGGTGTGCTCGTTACCTTCCTTACCTTGTGCAGTTGTAATCAATCTTAGGGTTTTAATAAATGTATGATAAATATATCCTTTACTGTACCCCCTTCCCCACAGTAATAAATGATCGCAAGTGGGAAAAGTTTTCTAATAAGGTTTGGTTTAATGGCATATTCACAGTTAGGGAAATTTTTGATTTGATTTATTGTCACACGTATTAGCATACAGTGAAAAGTATTGTTCTTGCACGCTATACAGGCAAAGCATAGCATTCATAAAGGAGGAAACGAGAGAGTGCAGAATGTAGTGTCACAGTCATAGCTGGGGTGTAGAGAAAGATCAACTTAATGCAAGGTAGGTCCATTCAAAAGTCTGACAGCAGCAGAGAAGATGTTGTTCTTGAGTGGTTGGTATATGACCTCAGACTTTTGTATCTTTTTCCTGACGGAAGAAGGTGGAAGAGAGAATGTCCAGGGGCGTGGGGTCCTTAATTATGCCAACTGCTTTGCCGAGGCAGCAGGAAGTATAGACAGAGTCGATGGATGGGAGGCTGGTTTGTATGATGGATTGGGCTACATTCATGACCTTTTGTAGTTTCTTGCAGTCTAGGGCAGAGCAGGAGCCATACCAAGCTGTGACACAACCAGAAAGAATTCTTTCTATGGTGCATCTGTAAAAGTTGGTGAGAGTGGTAGCTGACGTGCCAAATTTTTAAAAAGCTTATTTATTAGTCACAATAAGGCTATCCGCAACAAGTGTAGTTATGTATATTTATGTTATTTGTAATTTTTAAAAATTTAAACCGAGCCTTTTGCCTTCATTCTTTGGGTAAAGAGCTGTTTTTTTCCAATTCTTCGAAACAAAAAGTAAACATGTTACTGGTCTCTATTGAGATTGTACCAAAGTCCCTCCTTAAATCATGAAACTGAAACTGGGCACAGTAGTTGCGGCAAGACTTCCCTCTTTTTATATTCTATCCCCCTTGCACTAAAGGCCATTTGCTTTTCTAATTAGTTGTTGCATTGGCATGCTTTCATGATTAATGTACAGATACAAGGATACCCAGATCCCTCTGCACCACATCATCCTACAATCTCTCTCATTTAAATAATATTCCGCTTTTCTATTTTTTCTGACATTTTCCCACATTATACTCCATCTGCCATTTTTTTGCTTAATCTATCTATATCTTTGTATCCTCCTCACAACCAGCTTTCCTATCCATCTTTGTAATCATCTGCAAACATGGCTACATTACAGTCAGTCCCTGCATTCAAGTTATTGATATGGATCATTAGTAGTTGAGATCCCAGCACTGATCCCTGTGGTACTCCATTAGTTAGTTTGCTAATCTGAAAATGATAAATCCCAAATCTGTTTCCATTAGTTAGCCAATCCTTTATGATCACCCCCAACATGAATGCACAGCAAAATTTAATTAGATTTATAATCATGGACATCATGTGTTAAAACTTCTGTAATGAACAGATGTCACAGCAGCTTTCTCGAAGGTAAAGCAACTGGCCCTGGACGAGCACTTCGATCCTGCGCGGATCAGCTGGCATGGATATTCGCAGGTATCTTTAACCTCTCTTCACAACAATCTGAGATCCCTATCTGCTTCAAGACGACGACCATCATCCCAGTACCAAAGAAAAGCCAAGCAGCGTGCCTTAATGACTATCGGCCAGTGGCTCTGACATCCATCATTATGAAGTGCTTCGAAAGGCACAAATCAATTTCAGCCTCCCGGACTGCCTGCATCCACTACAGTTTGCCTACCGCCTCAACAGGTCCACAGCACCTCCCTGGCCCTGCACTCAAACCTGGAACACCTAAATAACAAAGAAATAAACGTCAGACTCCTATTTATTGACTACAGCACAGCCTTCAACATCATTATTCCAACTCATCTCCAAACTCTGTGGCCTGGGCCTCGGATCCTCCCTCTGCGACTGGATCCTGAACTTCTTAACACACAGACCGCAATCAGTAAGGATAGGCAACAACACCTCCTCCACGATCATCCTCAACACCAGTGCCCCCCCCCACAAGGCTGTGTTCTCAGCCCCCGACTATACTCCTTATACACCAATGACTGTGTGGCCAAATTACCCTCCAACTCTATTTTCAAGTTTGGGGACGACACCACCGTAGTGGGTCGGATCTCAAACAATGACAAGACAGAGTACAGGAATGAGATAGAAAATCTGGTGAACTGGTGCGGTGACAGTAATCTCTCCCTCAACGTTAACAAAATGAAGGAGATTGTCATCAATTTCAGGAAGTGTAAAGGAGAACATGCCCCTGTCTACATCAACAGGGACAAAGTAGAAAGGGTCGAGAGCTTCAAGTTTTTAGGCGTCCAGATCACCAACAATCTGTCCTGGTCCTCCCATGCTGACACTATAGTTATGAAAGCCCACCAACACCTCTACTTTCTCAGAAGTCTTAAGGTAGCACAATGGTTAGCACTGCTGCTTCGCAGTGCCAGGGACCCGGGTTCGAATCCCGGCAGTTGGGTCACTGTGTGGAGTTTGCATGTTCTCCCCATGGCTGCATAGCTTTCCTTCGGGTGCTCCGGGTTCCTCCCACATTTTGACAGACATGCTGGTTAGTTGCATTGACCCGAACAGGCGTTGGACTGTGGCGATTAGGGGAATTTCACAATAACTTCATTGCAGTGTTAATGTAAGCCTTCCTTGTGACTAATAAATAAGCTTTTAAAAAATTTGGCATGTCAGCTACCACTCTCACCAACTTTTACAGATGCACCATGGAAAGAATTCTTTCTGGTTGTGTCACAGCTTGGTATGGGCTCCTGCTCTGCCCTAGACTGCAAGAAACTACAAAAGGTCATGAATGTAGCCCAATCCATCATGCAAACCAGCCTCCCATCCATCGACTCTGTTTATACTTCCTGCTGCCTCGGCAAAGCAGTTGGCATAATTAAGGACCCCACGCCCCTGGACATTCTCTCTTCCACCTTCTTTCGTCGGGATAAAGATACAAAAGTCTGAGGTCATGTACCAACCAACTCAAGAACAGCATCTTCTCTGCTGCTGTCAGACTTTTGAATGGACCTACCTTGCATTAAGTTGATCTTTCTCTACACCCCAGCTATGACTGTGACACTACATTCTGCACTCTCTCGTTTCCTTCTTTATGAATGCTATGCTTTGTCTGTATAGCGTGCAAGAACAATACTTTTCACTGTATGCTAATACGTGTGACAATAAATCAAATCAAAAATTTCCCTAACTGTGAATATGCCATTAAACCAAACCTTATTAGAAAACTTTCCCACTTGCGATCATTTATTACTGTGGGGAAGGGGGTACAGTAAAGGATATATTTATCATACATTTATTAAAACCCTAAGATTGATTACAACTGCACAAGGTAAGGAAGGTAACAAGCACACCTGCATGTCACTGTCTACAATTTCTTTGTGTCTACCCATACAGAGTAATAAGAGTGCACAGTGATTGCGCTACATTATTAAATTAATTCACCTTAGTCTTCTAGATGTTCAGCCCAAGGCTCATTATTTCATACATCTCTGTGAATGCATCAGCAATAGTTTGGAGTTTGGCCTCGATTGTGCGCATACGCAAGCGTTGTGCACCAGTGTGCCACAGTTGAATGACAGAAGTCGGGGTGATCTAGGTCTTGGAATGGAGGCAATGTAAATGGAGTAGTTTCCTGCTCGCCCTGTAGAGTAGTTCCACTGCAGCAGAGGGCTTCATGGAAATACAGTGGAGCTGTGAGGTGAGCAACATGGAAAAAAGCATTGGTTTAGCTTGACCCAGTTTACACTTGCACTAACATCTGCCATAGATCTAATAAGGGTTACAGCTTGCATGTCATCATGCAACAGGCGGAGGATGTTGATGAATTTCTGCGGGCTGCCAAATTTGAGGTGGGCACTCAGTCCATTCCGGTTGATAGGAGTTGAAGGCCTTTGTGCAGTCAAAGACAGCCAAGAATAAAGGGTGCTGCTGTTCCCTGCATTTTTCTTGGGTCTTGCTATCAAAATCCACTGTGCCTCTTGATGGACGGAATTCACATTGTAACTCCAGTGGGAACTCTTCAGCCACTGGCGAAGACAAGTGAGGAAGACTCTTGTAATGACCTTTCCTGTGGCAGACAACAGAGGTACCCCTCTATAGTTCCTGAAGTTGGTTGTGTTTCCGTTTTTGAAGATGGTCACAATTATAACGTCCCGAAGATCCCCTTGCATGCTCGCCTCCTTCCAAATGCGGGAAATGAGGTCATGTATTCCTGTCAAGAATACTATGGCGGGGATTTTGTCTGCACCAACAGTTCTTAGCTGACAAATAGCTAATGTCAGACTGGATTTGTGCCAAGATTGTGACGAGTCATAGAATCCCTGCAATGCAGAAGGAAACCATTTGGCCCATCGGGTCTGCACTGACTCTCTGACAGAACATCTTACCCAGGCCCACTCCCTGTTCTATCCTCATAACCCCACACACGTATCCCGCTAATCCCCCAACCTACACATCACACATCTTTGGACACTAAGGGGCATTTTAGTATGGACAATCCACCTAACCTGCACACCTTGAGTAGCATGCTGTGCTTGTGGAGGGTCTTGGCTGCATTGGAGAATTCAAGCATTCCATGACCGACAGCAAGTTGCTGTATTTCCTGCACGCTTACCACCCACCATCTGTTCTTCAGTTCACAGGATTTTTGTTGGAGCTCTAACTTCATTTACCCGTCGACCTGCTTTCTTTCCCTTGCAGTTCTGTGTCACTTTCAGTTCAAGAGTACCTTGCACTTCAGATTTACTAGCTCCTGGATCTCCTGGTCATTTTCATCAAACTAGTCTTGCAGGTGCTGATTATGGTAGATTTATGGACAGACCAGTGACTGTGGCTGGTAAGGCGCCGTCTGAATAGGTCTTTTTTTGCATAGTCCTCGAGTCCAACACGATTGAATTTCCTGTTGCAGCATTTCTGCTGCTGCGGTCATTTTTGGGCCAAGTTGGAAATCAGAGCCCGGATTAGACAATGGTCAGTCCAGCAGTCATCAGCTCGTGTCATGGCCTTTTGATGCCAACCAAATAAACCAAATTAAACAAACTCAGAGACAAAGCAAAAAGGGCAGCCCCCAAAAAGGAATCATCCAAAACGAAAAACAAAGCAAAAAGGAAACTTAAACCCAAAATGTGATTAAAGGGATTGATAATACACCTCTGTCCAAAAGGCACAGAAGGCCTCAATGGTGCCCTCGGACACTGCATGCCCCCTCGCCAGGGGCACCCAGCTGCAAATATAGCCACGGTCGAGGGGCAGACAGTTGGGTTGGACAACCGCCTCAGTCGCCCGCGGCCTGGACCTATTGATAACATGTTTGGCTCGGCCCAGGAGCAGGTACATGAGGAGGTCCTCCACCTTTCCCGCCTCCCTCCGCACTGGGTGCCCGTAAATCAGAGTGTGGGACTGAAATGCAAACAGAACATCAATAAAATATTTTGAGATAACTAAAAGGGGAGTGCAACGCATAACATTAAACATAGATATAGAGCACGGTCATGGCAAAGGTGATGATATCGTTGCATCCCTTGCTCAGGTGTTGGCGTAGTCAAGCCAGTGCCACTGTTTATAACCAGGGTGTTGACAAAAAAGCATGCTCGTATATTGCATAAACACAATAAGCAATCTCCATTTTGATGGAACACTCGATTGATCTCCAAGTTAGTATCACTAGCTACCTGTAATCATCTAAAATGCCATTCAAAATAGGTTAAAAGAAAATACACCAAAGCTCGAACAAAAGATAGCATTTGGATTAGTTATAGACAGAGAAAAGGAAAGAAAAAAGGGAAACAAATAATATTTTTTTAATAAATGTTTTTTTTGTAGCACCTTTCCTGACCTCAGATCCCAAAGCACTTTTGAAGCATATCACTGTCAGAAACACAGAATAAGATCCCACAAACAATATGATCATCTGTTTTAGTGAAATAAAAACCGAAAATGCTGGATAAACTCAGTAGGTCTGGCAGCACCTATGGAGAGAGAAACAGTTTCAAGACCATATGGCTCTTCTTCAGAGCTGATGTGAGGTAGAAATGTGAGCTCCAAATGTCAGCTCTGAAGAATCACAGAATCAAAAATTTGCAAACTGCAGAGATGAAACAGGTAGTCATGATGTGGAGATGCCGGCGTTGGACTGGGGTAAACACAGTAAGCTTTAACCTGGTGTTGTTAAACTTCTTACTGAGATGAAACAGACCAGACAGGCCTGGAACTGCCAGGTGCTAACAGCTACATTTGGTTACACTTCCAGTGAACTTTTGTTAGAAGAATGCTATGCAGACTTGGTGGCACCCAGCTCAGTAGGAGGCCAGAGGCATAGTGTGACAAGGCACTTGACAGTTGTGGGCTCAAAACCATGTTCTGCAACCTCAAAAGTCATCTCTTTGAATCTTCCTGTCCCCGTCCGATGCTAGTATTGGACATTTGACACAGGCTACAGAATCTTCGAGGAGGCTGTGGAGTGGGATATAAGGAGCAACCTGGAGGTCCAGCTCTCTCTGCTTTTACACTTTCTTCAACAGCGTTGCCAGAGCACCTTCGACTGGCAGCTGAGCAGCACAGCATTTCCAATTCCTTGTATCTCGTGGTGAGCATCATCAGACCAACCAGACCCAGAAGACTACCCTGGTGAGATGATCGAAGACCAGAACCAGCCCTAGATGAGAGGGGAAGCCCAAATCGACAACTGCAGATCCTGAAACATCAGCCAACCCTTAAAGACTGAGGAACAGCCTGCCCAAGCCTTACTGAATGGGTATTACCAGTATTTTCAGACAAACGGTTCAAATATGGTAATAGGGACCTGTGGATAGGGTACAGTGAAACCTTAGAAGGGTGTATCAGGAGTAGATTAAGACTGTTTACTGAAGAGTCCTGTGAAGAGTTTGATAGAGTTTAATTAGTAGAGACTGATAAATATTGGTTTTCCTTTATAAAGTGTTCAATAAAGTTGTGTTGGACCTTCATCTGACTCTTCTTGTCCCCTTTATCTCACCACATAACATGCCTTAGTTAAACAGGGTTACTGCAAACTGGTCATGGTTCGTCAAGATTTCCCCATCTTTCATTTTACAACAATATTTTGCTTTTATTAATTAGTCTTAGCTGGTTGAGATATATATATTGGTCAGGATACCTTAGAAACTCTCCTGTTTTTCTTTGAAATAGTTGCCATGGATTTTTTATTTACACCCACCCAAGGGAGTCTCTATTAAATGTCTCATCTGTAAAGGCAACACTTCCACCTCCTTTTGTGTCAATTTAGGTTATGTGCTCATCACATCCCAGCACGAAACAGTCTGGTAGTACTACCTGAGCATTGCAAAAATTGTCTTTTGTACTTTTGCATCTTTCTACATCATTGGCAAGGCTTGTTATGCAAGTTCACTGTATGCCAATGAAACATTTAAAAAAACTAGTTCAATGTTGTAACACTAAGAAAACATTGTAGAATCACAGCACTTACACTGCACCTCATTTTAAGACTTCCTCCATTTAAGCCAGAATTTTATTCCAAATTTTTCATGAATTCATATTAATTATAATAATGAAATGTTAAAATGTTGCACTTAAGAATTACATACAATACGATCAAGGAGCCTTTAGTCCTTGGAAATTGAATTGGCATGGTCTTGGAATTACTCCACATATCAATCAAATAGAAACAGATTTGAAAAGAACTCCTGTGGCATTACTTATCAGGGAGCCAGAAGATACGTTATTTATCCAATGTAATGCACAATCAGGACCACTGATTTACGTTGAGTGAACAAAATAATGTTTTTGACTTATTCAAAACATTTAGGGAATCAGTGATATTTTCAAGTTTAAATTCTGTAGCTGCAGACGTGTGTTGTTTGATAAGAGACAATAGCATAGCTAAATGGAAAATGTAAGATTCTTTCGTATATTTCAGGCAATAAGCTAGTTTAAAATAAAGAAACATGTAAAACAGAATAATATGGAAGAATTAAATAAATAGCAAATGTATAAATGTGAAAATGGTCTCATGTTGCGGAAGGATATATTGGCCTTGGAGGGAGTGCAGAGAAGGTTCACCAGGTTGATACCAGAGATGAGGGGTGTTGACTATGAGGAGAGACTGAGCAGATTGGGTTTGTATTCGTTGGAATTTAGAAGGCTGAGGGGGGATCTTATAGAGACCTATAAGATAATGAAGGGGCTGGATAGGGTAGAGATGGAGAGATTCTTTCCACTTAGAAAGGAAACTAGAACTAGAGGGCACAGCCTCAAAATAAAGGGGGGTCAGTTTCGGACAGAGTTGAGGAGGAACTTCTTCTCTCAGAGGGTGGTGAATCTCTGGAATTCTCTGCCCACTGAAGTGGTGGAGGTTACCTCGCTGAATATGTTTAAATCACGGATAGATGGATTCCTGATCGGTAAGGGAATTAGGGGTTAGAGGGATCAGGCGGGTAAGTGGAACTGATCCACTTCAGATCAGCCATGATCTTATTGAATGGCGGGGTAGGCTCGAGGGGCTAAATGGCCTACTCCTGCTCCTATTTCTTATGTTGGAATACTTTACATGCATGTAGAGTGTGTGTGTGTGGGGGGGGGGGGGGGGACATGCGGGAAGATGGAGAGATCAAGGAGTTGGGAGTTGAATTGTGAGGAGATATAAAACATATAGGGCTAAAGGAAGAGGAAAGAATGGGATTGCAGAGAAATGACAATTTGAATTCAGTAATCTAGAATGGTAATACTGGGAATGAAGAGTAGCTAAAAAGAGTATCACAATCAGTTCACAAGATTGGTGGTGCGAGCTGAAAGATATTATGGTTATGATTGAGAGTTCACTTAAACATTTGCTATCGGAAGGTTTGAGTCTCGTTTACAAAAAGGGGTTATAGTTGAAGATATTGGAAACTTGTTTCTGAGCAATGCAATGGCTGATCCCGGGGCCAAAGGATACAGAGTAAAGCAAGATGTCTCAGAGTCTGTGATTTGTAGCAAATGAGCAATCATGTATCAGAAGAGGTTGGAATAGGAATCCCATATTTGAGTACTGTGGATGGTTTCTGCTGAGTAATGAAGGGGAGATTATGGGCTGTGACACTGAGGGATTGGGGTGTGTGGATATTAATGGAGTGATTCCAGAATGTATGAACTGTTGAAGGATGCTCATGAGATTTGCAGGAAGAGGAGGAGGAGTTGTCAAGATCAGTCTGATTAAAGGAAAGATAGAGGATTTCATAAAAGTAATCTGTAGGTGTGATTTAGGAAATCAAAATTATTTGAAATAAATGTGAACAATGAAAAGGAGGGAGTGTCAAAAAGCGTTGTGAAACACAAGGAGTCACTGTATCAGGATGTCATGCAATAGGAGGTGTTACTGTAGTTTGGGGTATGTTAGTTTACTAAAAAAGTCCTGAGGTGTGAGCACACTATGATGGCAATGATCAGAAATAGGTACAGTGAGAAATGATTCCAAATTCCAGGAATAGGGTACTGTATGTGGGTCGACAGTCATAGGATCAGTGTTGTGTGTTCTGATAACATTGTAAGCATAATCTACTGAGGTATAATAGTAGCAGGCAGGAAACGGTGTAAAATGATTAGAATGACGGTGACAGCATTGAACATGCACACATTTCCTGCCTACAAAAATATATGTCCTTCATTGTCACATTTCTCAATAAATTCCTATGTCCACATTGATAATGGAAAAGACTTGTCACTCTTACTACGTAATTATGTCTGGCTGTGAAACTATTATCTTCTACCAACAATATTTTTAATTTGTGTTTTCTTACTAATGAAATAGTTTTTGTCTAAAATACAGGTTTAAACAAAACTTTAATTAAACAATACACTTTCACAATTTATCCAACGTATTGACTCTATAGACAAGATAGATGACTCTATAGACAAGGTAAATAGTCAATATCTTTCCCCAAAGGTCGGGGAGTCTAAAACTCGAGGGCATAGGTTTACGGTGAGGGGGGAGAGATACAAAAGTGTTCAGAGGGGCAATTTTTTCAGAGGGTGGTGAGTATCTGGAACAAGCTGCCAGAGGTAGTAGCAGAGGCGGGTACAATTTTATCTTTTAAAAAACATTTAGATAGTTACATGGGTACGATGGGTAGAGAGGGATATGGGCCAAATATGGGCAATTGGGATTAGTTTAGGGGTTTTAAAAAAAAAAGGGTGGCATGGACAAGTTGGGCCGAAGGACCTGTTTCCATGCTGTAAACCTCTATGACTCTATAGTATTGTGTTGTATTTCTTTTAATGCCTTTGTTCAAGTTCTCACTTGAAGTTCTCAGCCTCTCCCTAAAGCCTGGGCTCGACACTTTTGCCCAGGGTTGAAATGCTATTCGTCAAATTTAAATTGTGCAATCTGATTAAGAGAAACCTGTTTTATTTTAGTCACGAAAATTGATTATCTTTTTTTATTTAGCTATAGGAAAGAAATGACAAAGATAGACATTCAGGGTCCAATTGTAAATGACAGATCAAGTCTATACTAAGATTCCTTCAAAGGTCACAAACATGAAAATCTGATGCTGTTCATCATGTAATTCCACTGAACATTTTTCCATTGACTCATCCACAACAGGTCCACATTCTCCCTTTTCCTGCATAGCTGATAGAAACTAGGCATCCACTTGTAACCCAATCTCACAACGCAATTCCAGAGGCGGAAAATCTCAGTATCATCTTCCACAGTTCTATCAAAGTTTGATTCCTTCTTGACATGTATGGTCTATCAAAGGATACCAAGCTGCCAAAGCCCAACAGCCCCACTAGGACACAGTCAAATCCAAGACCCCTATTCCAGTTGTCACCTACAAACCAACTTCCTCAATGTTACCAAAACCCTAGGACAATTTCCAAGTGCAACCAAAGCCCAGGAATGATTCAGGACTTCTCCAATGGCCAGGAAAACCTATTCCCTTTGCCAGCACCATATCAGATTTCTGAAACAAAATGATACGTTCTGTATAATATCTTTGTGTACTTGTAGCCTTAACCTTAGAAAAGATAGATAATATTAAATAGGTAATTAAATATAAGGGAAATAAAGACCACTGATTTACAATGTTCACAGAATAATGGACAGGCAAGAAATTCAATTCTCAAGTACTATTAAATTCTTAGATTAATGAATTTTAATCTAATCACTACAAACTAATGGCACAAATGTTACTCCCTATATGGCATAAATACTGCTCTCCTATTAAAAACCAGTTTATCTTCTTACTTGCCATGAGCATCACTAAGAGATGTGTTAGTCACGTAAAATAAATTGGGACCAGTATTTACTTTAATTTATTTAGGGAAGACAGCAAGCTCTCTTTTTCGGCTTCAAAGAGTGGCAATATGGACAATTATGCTAAGCACCTTGGAGACAGAGATGGGAGGTCTGAGTTAAATATGCAACTATACCATCTATTTTGGAGGTCACAGGTAAATAAAATGAACAGAAGGGTTTAAGTGTGAAAAACAAAGATTGGTGTAACAGGAAGGTGTTGCAGGAATTAGATGAAATACTTGTGCTACACTAAACAGCGCTTTATTTTGGTTGTGGATTGCAAATGTGCCCACTACAAAATTAACGGTTGCAGTGCAATGACAAAAGATAAAATAATGACCAAACTTGCATTGTCTATTGGTTTTTAATGACCATAGGATGGCCCGAAGTGCTGGAGTCATTATTGTAACATTGGGAAATATGGCAGTCAAGTTGCACACATTTAGGTCCTACAAATAGTGTAGACGTGCTAGGTTCCCAAAGACTGGAGATCAAGGACCTGTAACAAACAATACTTTATCCAAAGCCGAGCAGCTACTCCGTGCTTGTACTCTGCCTGCATGCTGGGGAGAATTCCTGCACTTCCGTCACGTGAACTCTTAAGTACCCACATCATCACTTGGTCTATACCTTCCCTGTTAGAAGTTGGGGCAACCAGTGATACTGAGATGTAACAGTGTTCAGCCATCAATTGTGTACAAACCACTTTATTTTTAAACAAGCTAACAATGCATAACTATTTACATAGGGCGAGATGTGGATTGAGCCTTGGGAGCAGGTGCAAAACTCATGCACCCAACCCCCCACCCCTCCATTTTGTTGTGCAACGAAGAAAGACAAAGGGTAGCTGTAGACTCATTTGTTACATAGTCCTGGAACCTTGTGTTTGGTCACACGCCCTGAGCGGATGATTGTGCCAGTTGACTGTGCTCTAGATGTTTTCGGGCTAGTGTCCTCAGCGTGGACGACTTGGAGCACTCGACTGGTGTGCCCGTGGATGCAGGACTTGTTGCATAGGTCTCTGGAACAGTCTCCATTTCCACTCATGTAGGAGGCCTATATTGCAGGCTGGGTGGCCTACAGAGAAAATGTGCAGCCTCTGCACAGACAGTGACCCAAACCAGGAATTGAACCCGGGTCCCTGGCACAGTGAGGCAGCAGTGCTAACCATTGTGCCGCCCTGTATGGTTAATTCATCTCTGGTGGCGAAGAATGCGTGGAGTTCATGGGGAAACTCCCCTGAGTACTCAGGCCAGCTCTTTACAATAATGTTTTGCAATCTGCATGTGATGTCTGCCTGTAAGGTATCTTTGAGTTCCTGGATGTTACAAGAGGTCAGCACCTCTCTGTTGTCATGATATCTAGTTCTTCCTCACAATTTTCCTGGTCTGTAGTGGGTCAGAAAGCTTTCAAAAGGGTATCAGCCAATACAGTTCCTTACCAGGCTTGTGGACAATGCTGAGATTTTAGCACTGGAGCTTTAGCACCATGCGCTGTAGTCATTCGGATGAGGTTTTGTTAGGATAGCTATGAGTGAATAATAATGAAGTCAAAATTTCTGACAGGTGGAGACTAGAATGAGGAGTGCCTCTTCCATCTGAGCATAATGAATGTTCAATGAGGCTATTGGCCTGCCATTCTGGATGCAGACTGCACCAAGTCCATGCTGGGAGGCAACTGCTGATATGAGTACAGGGGCTCAAACTTCAAAGTACTGTAGCACTGGTGGAGCTGACAGTGCCTGTTTGCGTCTGTTGAAGAAAGCTGAGTGGTGCTCCTGCCAACATCTAATGGTGAAGGAGCTGATGAAGAGGTCCAGTGACTTCATTGTAACATGGAAAGAATTTAGAAATTTAATTTGTCATACAAAGGAAGTGCTTAAAGTTTGCTTGTCCACAGGAATGGCCATCTATTGCATAGCCGTAGGAATAGCCATCTATTGCATGGCCGCCATCTTGTCTGGATCTAACTCACACATGGGCTGAGAGTAAGTGACCCACATATGGAACCTGGTTGACTCCGAATCTGCATTTAGCAGAGTTAAGCTTCAGCTGTATAGTCCTGATTCTGTCACGGATGCGAAGAAGAAATGAATCATTTTCTTCATAGCGCTGTTCGGACTTAAAAACTAATTATACTAATAACCAATTTATTAAATGCATTTATATAAGGGACTAATGAAAGTAATATGAATTTATTAAAAGGGATTACAACCAATATTCATGCACTTGGAGAAAAACACACTACATGTATACGTAGGCAGTCAACTTTACACCACTGAACCTGCACTACACAAGCTCCTATCAGTCAGATGAGTTTCACAGGCGAGCCTTGTTTTCTTCGCAGACCTGAGTTAGCCAAACATTCCAATTCAAGGCGATGGTTTTTTATTGCAGAAGGAACAGGTGCTGCTTATTGCAAAAAGGACAGACATTGAAAACAGATTAGGTGCAGCCTCTGGGAGAACAGACAATGCCCAAGCTAGGAGATACCGTGTCTCTGAACCATGTAATCTAAACAGTGTTCTGCATAAGTGACTGTTAGTGTATAAAGGTGCTTGCAATTCTGGAGATTGGCAGAGTGCCGCCTTGGAGGTGCCTCTAATGTAACTCACTCCCACCATATGGTCGAAGAATAAATAATCATGCTGTATACTTGAGATGCCAGAGATCATTTTGTGCACACAAAGAAAACAATGTCTGCCTACTGGAGACATTAATGTTGTTAAGTTTAGAAGATTCCTCATCTAGTGGGATCTGCCAGAATCTGCATTTTGTATCCAGGAAACTGAAAACCTTGGCGTTGGGCATGTCTTCATAGGGTGATGAGGTCTGAGCAGTGCCTTGTTTAAGTGAATTGGGTCAATGCATATCCTGACTGTACCATCTTTTTTCATTGCAGCCACCATTACTGAAATCCATTCTGTGTTCTTGTCTAGGGGAGTTATGACATCCTGTAATCCAATGCCGCTCATGGACTACTTTCTGCTTCATGGCTATTGGTACTCTTCCTGGAGCACAAACTGTTAGTGGTATCGAATCATCTAGTTTCACGTGGTAGTATTTACCAATGACACTGCAGTTGAAGAGATCTTTGTACTCTCACATTTCTGGGGCCTGGCATTGTAGAGCATGTACTGCCATGTGAGTGTATCTTTAAGAAAGTTTTCTTAAAAATCATGCAGCTACAGCTTCAGCGATGTCATTGGGGGGGGGGGGGGGGGGGGGGGTGGTGGAGTTAAGTGGCAGTCAGGTAATCGAGCTTTCAGTTTCGTTTGTGGCAGTCAGCTGATGGGGTTTTTTTCCTTTGGGCTTTCAGTTTTGTTTTGGGGAGTGTTGGAAGCAGTTTAGTTGCAAGCTAAGAAGCAGTCTCTCTCTCTCTGTTCCTCTCTTTGTTTGGTTCTGAAACGATCAGTTAGCTGAAGGAGAGGCTCAAAGAAGCTGTGTTTTGGGAAACAGATTCGACTACAACCTCTTCTGAGTTTCTTCACAAGGGATTTTCAGCATTCAATCCAGGAGGCTGGATTCCTGTAACAAGTGGGCATTAACCTGTGCTGTATTGTGCTTATTTGGAGGGTTTTGTGTATTGGATTTTGGCTTTTGTTGGAACACATTGTAGATATTCCTCAAGAGTTATACATTATCGTAGTTGTGTTTCTTGTTTGTAATTGTTACAAGTTCTTGCTAATCGTCTTACTATACATGTCAACAATATTCTTAATTAAACTTTGTTTTTGATAAAAGCTCCTTGTGGGTCAGTTGAATCACACCTGAAGTGAAACCTTTTATGCTCATCCTAGCCAAATTCAACATAAAACGTTACAGGTCAGGCGAGCTTCATAGAACACCTTGAAGTATCTGACCTGACTTGTAACAGTACCTCTGGACTAAGTTGGACAATCCCCAGTGTGAGGCTGCCCTGAAGACCTAGCAGTGGTCTTACGTTCTGGTCACCTATATGAAACTTGAAACTGCCTGTGTGCAATGGAGAGTGGCCTAACCTTAAATACGGCTGGCTTGTGTGCCATAGGCCACTAGGTCAAGTGCTGCATATGGGTCTAGCTTCTGTAGCATTTGACTGGGCAATACATTACACTTTGTTCCAGTCTCTATCTTTACATTCAGTAACTTTGTGTTGTTGCAATCATGTTTAGATCATAGATCATAGAACCCTACAGTGCAGAAAGAGGCCATTCGGCCCATCGAGTCTGCACCGACCACAATCCCACCCAGGCCCTACCCCCATATCCCTACATATTTTACCCGCTAATCCCTCTAACCTACTCATCTCAGGACATTAAGGGGCAATTTTAGCACAGCCAATCAACCTAACCCGCACATCTTTGGACTGTGGGAGGAAACCGGAGCACCCGGAAGAAACCCACGCAGACACGAGGAGAATGTGCAAACTCCACACAGACAGTGACCCGAGCGGGAATCGAACCCAGGTCCCTGGAGCTGTGAAGCCGCAGTGCTAACCACTGTGCTACCGTGCCTTCCCCCCGACTTGCGCCCCCCCCCGACTTGCCCCCCCGAGGTGCAATCCCCCCCCCCCCCCACTCCAGCCAAATCTGTCGTCCCTCCTCACAATCCCTCTAAATCTCGTATCCCTCTGAGCCCTCTCTTAGGGTGGTGAAGATCTCACTCTTTTCTGTGACAGTGTCGACACTCTCACAGAAGTGTGTTATTGGAGGCTCAGTAGTTTGGTTGCTCTTGCTGAGCTCCAGTTCATTCACTTTGCTGA
The DNA here is from genome assembly GCF_964213995.1 of Mustelus asterias. Taxonomy (NCBI): domain Eukaryota; kingdom Metazoa; phylum Chordata; class Chondrichthyes; order Carcharhiniformes; family Triakidae; genus Mustelus; species Mustelus asterias. The sequence continues at coordinate 63,475,660 of NC_135803.1, read as the reverse complement.
ACCTTGAAGGACTGGCCAACTACAATACGTCCCTTGCCAAAAGGAAGCTACTGCAATTTCGAACTATGCAAAATGATTCAATTTTCCACGTTTATTGCATTTACCATATGCCACACATGCTGTTTGGCTCTGAGGGTGATGGCCATCACAGCTCGGCAGGGCATGCCCTATACCGCAAAAACTTCAGTTTCCCGCCTAAAGTTCTTGCAATTTGTTTAGCATGCACATGCTAATAGCTGTTTGTAGTGTCAAATCTTTCTCTCGCAGCAACTGCTTGTGGACTAGGTCACAATGGACCCCACACACTATTCGATCCCTGACTAACTCATCGGAAAGAATGCCACATGAACATTTTTCAAGATTTTCAAAGGTGCCATATATGATTCATCAGATATTTGATTTGTAGAGTTATACAAATGCTTGTTGCGTGTTGTTTTTCACTGGCAAGTAAATGTTCTCAAACTTTTTTAGAATTATTTTGGGGACCCCTTTATCTTTCTCTATTTGAAACACAAAGAACTCAAACGTCTTGACGGCCTCAGAGCCCGCTAAATCTAGAAAGATGCAAGCTGGCACCATTTTTGATTTATCCGATAATCTGGCACCATAATACATACATCACTCTTTTTCAAACTTGGCCCAGGTGTGTGATATTTTCGTCGAGTACGAGTGTGTCAATGCAGTGAACTTCTTGTGTTATACTGCCAATTCCTGACACCAAGTAGAAGTGCTAGGTTCCCAAAGACTGGTGACCAAGTACTTGGAATCAGAGAATCCCGAGTGCAGGAGGAGGCCATTCGGCCCATCAATTCTGCACCGACAACAATCCCACGCCTTATACCCATAACCCCACATATTTACCCCGCTAATTCCTCTAACCTACTCATCCCGGGACACTAAGGAGCAATTTAGCAAGGCCAATACATCTAACCCACACATCTTTGGACTGTGGGAGGAAACTGGAGCACCCGGAGGAAACTCACGCAGACACGGGGAGAACGTGCAAACTCCACACAGACAGCTACCCAAGCTGGGAATCGAACCCTGGTCCCTGAAGCTGTGAGGCAGCAGTGCTAACCACTGTGCCACCGCCCAAACAATAGAACAAACAATAAAACAAACAATAATTTATTCACTCACTCCATGCTTGTACTCTGCCTGTGCTCAGGGGAGAACTCCCGCATTTCTGTTACATGGCCTCTTAAGTACCTGTCATCACATGACCATTCAATCAACAGATAGCAAGAAAAGGAATGAGCACGGATTTCTTTTTGGGTACTGTTAATCAACAAATTAATGTTAGCCACATTATTGGGGAGACCCCTCAGCCTTTTCAAATACTGCCATGGGAACTCATATGGTCAGCTAAAAGGGCAGAAGGGCCTCAGTTTAACGATTCATCTGAAAGATGACATCTTCAGCAGTGCAGCATTTCCTAGTGCCATGGTTTTATGTAATTATGTTTTATGTAACACCATTCTGGAGAAGGGATTGAACCCAAAGGTTTGAGACTCAAGACAACTGTACCAACAGAAGCAAGACTAAAAACACTACTAGAACAGATCAGTAGAAAGTAGTCCGATGTATTAACTGACAAATTCATTATGTTAAAGGTATATAATTATGTTCAATCCCAGACCAAGAAATCACATGAGCAAGCATCCCATATAGAGTTCATGAGCAGCAGCTTGAGAACTTATACTTCTTTAGAGTTACACGCCAGTGTCATAGCCCAATCTGGAATAAAATTTACAGAAATGTTTATTTAAAAATAGTACTTTAATATATAATTGAAAACCTATGAAAAAATGGTTTATGCCAGCTAAATGCAATACTTACTATATTTTAAGTACTTACAATATTGGGTTTAGTAAATTTAATATCTGTTAAACCAATTTTTTTTTAATCTTGTAAAATCTCACGTTTTGATTTCTCATGAATAAAGCACATGAAAAGAGCAGATAAAAATAATTAACATTTTCAGTAGTGCAGAGTATGCAAACATCTGTTGGCACTTTCAACAGTATCACCTACAACAAAAGTGGATTCTACAATTGGGAATCTTCAATAATAATTCAAAAACTCCTTCGTGATACCTGAACACAGCTGCCTTATATAACCCCTGTTAAACTGAGTACAAACCGCCCCTCTCCACAAACACACTAAAGCTTCCACACATTCATTCTTCTGCTTGAAAAAATAAACACTGCACATATTCTGCAATGAATCTAACGGAAAATGCTTTATTGGTGAAATTTGAGACATCTAAGTCAATCTTAAGACAAAATTTAATTTGTTTTAAGTAAAATCTAATAGAAGTATTAATTTTTTTAATGACCCTGTCTCTCCCCAACTCCCACCCCCTAAACCCACTCATTTTTCTTTCCAGAATATCATTTTCTACTGTCAGCCAATCAAATATGCCAAGCTGGCTATGACCTACCAGAGGGTTACCATGGTAACATCTGCCTTCTGGAATACATGTCATGCATGTTAAGTGCTTTCCGGACACACAAACAGTATGTAAGTCTGCACCAAAATAAGTCAATTGACTGATCAGAAACAGATCTCTTCACATAAAATACACAATTAGGAATATGTTCAAATTAATGATGTAGAATATTTAATATTTTTAAACTGATTCTTCTTTGAATGAGAAATTATTGCTCCCATTTTATATAACTGATCAAATGGTACAGTCTGGTATGCAGTCCAGAATTAAGCTCCTGATTGTCGATAAAAATAGCTCAAAGCAACGTCTAGAGCTTTACCCAAGAATGGAAGGTACTCTTGCTTACTATAAAATATTCACTTGGGCAGTGCCATTTGAAATAAATGTATGCATTTTGCTACTAGATGCATAAAACAATATCACTCCATTATCATATTTTTAAAATGTATATACTTCCACGTCTACTATTCTACCACTACCCCATGACCCCCACTGCAACTCTCCCTTGAAACAACCAAACTGTAACGTGAGCTTTAAACAAAGCACCAGCCCTACAGGCCATTTTTAAGTGATTAATTTTATATAATGTGACAATTTTTAGACAGCCTATCCACTGGTTAAAAATAGACAAGAAAATCAATTTGATAGCTTCAGCTACATAAAGATTCTACCAGTGCACCCCCCCCCCTCCGCATCAATTCAATCATTATAAAAAGATCAACTGAAAATACATGCAATGTCACATAAACCTCAAGCAAAGCTCTAATCTCCCATGAAAAAATTGCAATTAGCTCACTTAAAAATGAAACTGTTAAGTATTAAAAACATTCAGGCCTTTTCCATGACATAAAAGTCAGACTGAATGATATAAACATTGAAATGATGTGGCAAGTAGGTACATCCATTCAATTAAAGGAAAACCGCTACTAAGATTTGAAACTAGAGGTGAGAACACTCCAAGGAGATCTGAAAAGGCAGCTTATTGCATATTCCAATCTATAATCCTCTCATTCTTGACTAAAGGACCACACAATTCGTGTGTTTATGTCCCATTTTTGTATTCCCCACTTTTCATATTTGCTGGATTGTTAGTACTGGCTGGGGAAGATTTCCTTTTTCTTAAACGTCTGAGTTTGTATTTAGGTTGTCAGGGCCTCCATCACAAATCACAGACCCGTTGCACCAATTCCACCCTGCCCCCCTCCCCAGCCACTGTCTCTGTCTGAACCAGACTGTTGCAATTGCTGCACCCTTTGCAATCCTAAATTGAGCCACTGATCCTATGTCCTCTCCATCACAAATTTTACCTTCTTCTGCCTCCATAACAGCATCTAATTCTGCTACTGCTAAAGTCAAGCACCTTGGAATGTTTTGCTGCATAACTACTCTTATATAAAAGCGAGTTGTTCTGGTAAATTTCAAATCAATGCTCAAAAAGACCAGAATCAACAGGATTAATAAAACAAGTTCCTTGTAAAATTAAGAATGTTGACTATAATCAATGAAAAGCAGATTAGTTTTGAATTAATGCTGTGACCAGAGCGTAAATGTAACCTGATTTTGAAGTCAGGGAGGAAGCTGTCTTACTCTACTTGAGTCAATTTAGGCCTGATCCTGAATAATATTAGTTAGAACTACATTCATGAAACATCTTTTACATTCTTTGACTCAATCCAAGTGTGCCATAGCTAACTAATTATTTTTGAAGTGCAGTCACTGTTTGTAATGCAGCAGCCGATAACAGTGCAACAGCAATGAGATAAATGACCTTGTAATGTTTTGGTGACATTGTCCAAGGAATAACTGCTGACTAGGATGCAAATTTGGTGTCATTGTGAAACCAAAGCTAAATTTAAAGAGTGAATGTACCATTACACAGGTCCAATTAAGTATTCACTTTTAAAAAAATAATAAAGTTCATTTTCATGGATTGCTACCAACACATTGAAAAATAATTTTCCGATTAGTCACACTTCATAGGGAGCAGATTATTCATTATGAGGGGCATCATCACCAAAGAAATAGTGCTTCTACTAACAGTCATACATGCACATTTTACAACAGGATCATTTCACAGTGATGAGCATCAGGAACCCAGCTGAGAACATTCTCCCACCATCAATATTGTGCCACCAGGCAATGCTATTTACTAAGCCATCAGGCAGCCTTCTAGAACTAACTAAACTTTGAATATTCATGGCGAGTCCTTTCAATTAAGTTCCTGAATTTAAACTTTTGATTGCGAAACAACAAGGTGATTTTCCTTCTGGTCTCTGTGCTAATTACTCTATTGCAAGAAATATATTTCACTTCACAATTAAAAATACAGAACCATCAATATGGTGTATGTACAATAACTTGGGAGATTTGTTCATCCCAATTAACTCAGCACCTCTATTCCATTTCATGTTATTTTCAAACCTCTCCAGCCAAATAAGGTTGCTATCATTTCAATCACATCTTGGAAATAGGGTGAAATGTTTCAACACTTTGTTATTATTCAGAACTGAAGTTTAGAACAATATTACAGTCATCACAATTGTGAGAAATCGCATTAGCAATGTAAGTTTCAAGCTGGACTCCAATCACACTATAATGAATTCAATTGCTGAGCCAGAAAATACTCATAGTAGACCATTCCCTAAAGAAGTAATGTGGCCATAAAGGTGATGATGAATCGGCTACACATCATGGCACAGAAATGATTAGAAATCTAAAATTTTAAGACTGCATACTTTCCACCAGAACCAACCTAGACTGTTTTCAGTCCAACTTCTCGAATTTATACTCTAATCATTACAAAGTCTTCTGATATACAATAATAACAGTGTAGGGATGGTGGTGGTAATAGGAAACCAAAGTTTTGATTCAACTGTGCATTTGCAATAATACAACAGGAGAAAGTTTATCAGGTCTATTATTGTTGCACCCTTGGTTGTGGAGAATCAGGTTAGTCATAACTAAATCTAGACTCGAAACATTGGCTCTATTCTCTCTGCTGAGATTTTCCAGCATTTTCTGTTTTTGTTTAAATTCCAGCATCCGCAGTATTTTGCTTTTATAATAACTACAAGTTAGGAAGACCATTCATATTAGTTAATTTATCCAGAAGTACTTTGCTATTCCCCCATTGCAGCACCCTTAAATTAGTTTAAAGTTATTTATTAGTATCACAAGTAGGCTTACATTAACACTGCAATTAAGTTACTGTGAAAATCCCCTAGTCGCCACACTCTGGCCCCTGTTCACAGAGGGAGAATTTAGTATGACCAATGCACTCAACCAGCACATCTTTCGGGCTGTGGGAGGAAACCCACGCAACATGGGGAGAACATGCAGACTCCTCTGACAGCAACCCAATCTGGGAATCAAACCCGAGTCCCTGGCGCTGTGAGGCAGCAATGTTAACCACTGTGCCACCCTACCACTTATCCAGCCCAATCTAAATGCTGATAACCATGCACAAAATGTATTGCCATCAATCAAGTCCCTTATCCTAGTCCTACAATTTAAAGTTACATATGCTTTGTATGTCTGTCCAATACCATTTACTATTTTGCATATTTCCCAAGATCACTCTCAAACACATTTACCAGGCTAAAAAGCTGGAGCTTGTCCAGAGATATTCCCCATAACTCAGACCCAGGAATTTTTATTTTGGTTCTTCTCTTCACTTCCTCTAGTGCTAAGGTCTTTCGCTAACTTTGAAACCAAGAACAGAATAGAATACTCAAGGCGTAGTCTGACCAAAGCACTGCAGTTTTATGGGACTTAGTCTGACATGTATTCTATGGTTTTGGTTCTGTAGTAACATTCTGGTAATTATGTTCCTCTGCACTGGTTAGGCACATCTGTTTATTCCAGCAAGTCTCTCATATGTTTTTATCGACTTCAGTTTAAACAAATCAACACCATTCAGGGAATACGTGTTACTTAACTTTCCATTTTATGTGCAGTACTTAGAACTTGTGTGCGTTACATTGCATAAGCTATTGACCAACCACAAATATTTTGTGAGTTGTTTCTTCTAATTACATTGGCTTACCCACTTTTACAGCAAGCGTGACTATTTTACTATGAATTTGAGAATCCATGTCATCTATATAAATAAGCAATAGCAATGGCCCCAACATTAAGGCCAATCTCTTACCTATTTCCAGGGTTTATTCTGACTCTATGCAGCCTTGAGTTTAATAACTGGTCACGAGGGACTTAAGTTAAATGTTTTTGGAAAGTCTAGATGCAATTACCATAAGCAAAAGGGGCACAGAATGCCATTAAAATAATTGTTTGCAGAAGTTAGGTCAGAAGAGTGCAAGAAGAACTATTTTCCATACTTTATTTCTTTGAGGCTGCTGAATCTCAACCATTTTAAACTACTTGGCTCTGCTACCTCAGAATTAGATTAAGTGCACCAAACTAAAAAGTAACAACTGTAACTTGTGCCTGCTCTCTTGAGAGTTCATATTTCAAACTACAGCAGAATTGAAGAACCAGTCCTACACTAAATTCACCAGGTACAGAATCTGGATCATAATTTTTTCACCATGAACTATCTTTTAAGATAATAAAATGAAACTATTACTTGAAAATACCAATTCTGAAAGACAATATACTATGTAAAAACAGTAGCCTCTCTAAATTCCAAATATCTACACACCCATATCTCTCGCATGCTGCCAAGTTAAACAGTTATAGGGCATAAAATATGAGTACAAAGGCTCTCTGCTGCAATAGAGAACAGAAAGCTAATTGTTCGGAAATAAAACTTAGTTTTAACCAGCATGATTCTTTATTTTTAAAGAACATTGTTGGACAAGTGTAGAATGCTTGGGTTCCACTTCTTTCCTTGAAATGTACTTGCATACTTCCATAACAGAAGTGTAGGGAACAGGGCATACTACCAAACTGTGTAGATCTTAGTTAGGCATTCAACAGTCAACAGGGCAGGACGCTACAAGATTTTGGAAAAACTGGCTGTCTACCAAAGCTCCTCAGTCTCATCCACTCCTTCCATGACAGCATACAGTGCAGTGTACAGCATCAGACATAAATCAGTCTGAATAATGAAAACAGCAACCCCCTCCCACCAGCATTTGACATCTTCTCACCATCTCCATATTCCTGACCGTTGCCTTCCCTGCACATATAGGAGTCTACTGGCATACCGGATCAGATGGCAAGATCTACAATCTATCAAAGTGATGACAAAAACACAGAGTCTTGATCGGGAACTCTTCTATGTTGACAATACTGCACTAGCCGTCCACACAGCAACGCGGCTAAAAGGGCTCATCAGCTGTCTCTCCCATGCCTGTAACTTGTTCACCCCGATTATTAACGTCAAGAAAAACATCATGGTTAAACGTTATATCTCCATCCTGATCAATAACACCCACCATGGGTTCATGGCGACAGACAAACCATGCAGAACATAACACGTGCACAGGGAAAGCAGCCACCACCTTTGGTTGATACGCAGTACGCAGAAGGGAGAACGCCAAGTTCAGGACCAAGTTGATAGTTCATAAGGCTTGTGTTCTCAGCACTTTGCTGTATGGCTGTGTCTTATAGTAATCAATAAGAAGTCTCACAACACCAGGTTAAAGTTCTACAGGTTTATTTGGTAGCACGAGCTTTCGGAGCTTTGCTCCTTCATCAGGTGAGTGGCGAGTTGGGTTCACAAACAGAGCATATATAGATACAGACTCAATTGCAAGATAATGATTGGAATGCGAGTCTTAACAGGCAATCAAGTCTTTACAGGTACAGACGATGCTAGTGGAGAGCGGGTTAAACACAGTTTAGAGAAGTGTGAATTGTCTCAAGCCAAGACAGTTAGTAAGATTTTGCAAGCCCAGGCAAGTCGTGGGGGTTACAGGTAGTGTGACATGAACCCAAGATCCCGGTTGAGGCTGTCCTCATGTGTGTAGAACTTGGCTATCAGTTTCTGCCCTGCGATTCTGCGTTGTCCTGTGTCTTGAAGGCCACCTTGGAGAACGCTTACCCGAAGATCGGAGGCTGAATGCCCTCGACTGTTGAAGTGTTCCCCAACAGGAAGGGAACACTCCTGCCTGGTGATTGTCGAGCGGTGTCCATTCATCCGTTGTCGTAGCGTCTGCATGGTCTCGCCGATGTACCATGCCTTGGGACATCCTTTCCTGCAGCGTATCAGGTAGACAACGTTGGTGAGTCGCAAGAGTATGTACCATGTCCTGGCTTGAGACAATTCACACAGATATAAACGATCTGGAAGAAGGTGTAACTGGGGTGATCAGTAAGGTTGCGGACGACACGAAAATAGCTGGACTTGCAGATAGTGAGGAACATTGTCAGAGGCTACAGAAGGATATAGATAGGCTGGAAATTTGGGCAAAGAAATGGCAGATGGAGTTCAATCCAGATAAATGCGAAGTGATGCATTTTGGTAGAACTAACGTAGGGGGGAGCTATACGATAAATGGCAGAACCATAAAGGGTGTAGATACGCAGAGGGACCTGGGTGTGCAAGTCCACAGATCCTTGAAGGTGACGTCACAGGTGAAGGTAGTGAATAAGGCATACAGCATGCTTGCCTTTATAGGACGGGGCATAGAGTATAAAAAAGTTGGGGTCTGATGTTGCAGTTGTATAGAACGTTGGTTCGGCCGCATTTGGAATACTGTGCCCAGTTCTGGTCGCCACACTACCAGAAGGACGTGGAGGCGTTAGAGAGAGTGCAGAGGAGGTTTACCAGGAAGTTGCCTGGTATGGAGGGGCTTAGTTATGAGGAGGGATTGGGTAAACTGGGGTTGTTCTCACTGGAAAGACGGAGGCTGAGGGGTGACCTAACAGAGGTGTATAAAATGATGAAAGGCATAGATAGGGTGAACGGTGGGAAGCTTTTTCCCAGATCGGTGGTGATGTTCACGAGGGGTCATAGGTTCAAGGTGAGGAGGGGGGCGGGGGAGGTTTAACACGGATATCAGAAGGACGTATTTTACACAGAGGGTGGTGGGGGCCTGGAATGCGCTGCCGGGCAAGGTGGTGGAGGCGGATACACTGGGAATGTTTAAGACTTATCTAGATAGCCACATGAACGGAGTGGGAATGGAGGGATACAAAAGAATGGTCTAGTTTGGACCAGGGAGCGGCACGGGCTTGGAGGGCTGAAGGGCCTGTTCCTGTGCTGTATTGTTCTTTGTTCACACCTCTTTAACCTGTGCTTAACCCTCCCTCCACTCGCATTGTCTGTACCTGTAAAGACTTGATTACCTGTTAAGACTCGCATTCCAACCATTATCTTGCAATTGAGTCTGTGTCTATATATGCCATTTGCGAACCCAACTCACCACTCAACTGATGAGGGAGCAGCGCTCCAAAAGCTCGTGCTACCAAATAAGCCTGTTGGACTTTAACCGTGTGTTGTGAGACTTCTTCTTACCAGTCCAATGCTGGCATCTCCAAATTATAATCAGGAAAAGATGATCAATAATTTCCATCTTCAATGTCAATGGTGTATTATAGGCATATTCTGGCAGGACAAAATCACAAATTTGGCAGTGCTCTCAAAATGTGGAGATGCCGGCGTTGGACTGGGGTAAGCACAGTAAGAAGTCTCACAACACCAGGTTAAAGTCCAACAGGTTTATTTGGTAGCAAATACCATAAGCTTTCGGAGCAATGCTCCTTCGTCAGATGGAGTGGTCTCTCCATCTGACGAAGGAGCATTGCTCCGAAAGCTTATGGTATTTGCTACCAAATAAACCTGTTGGACTTTAACCTGGTGTTGTGAGACTTCTTACAGTGCTCTCAAAGGCAGGGCTCCCAGGGCGGCACGGTGGCACACTGGTTAGTGCTGTCTCACAGTGGTCACTGCTGCCTCACAATGCCAGGGACCCGGGTTCAATTCCCAGCTTAGGTCACTGTTTGTGTGGAGTCTGCGTGTTCTCCCAGTGTCTGCGTGGATTTCCTCCGGGTGCTCTGGTTTCCTCCCACAGTCCGAAAGATGTGCTGGGTAGGTGCATTAGCCATGCTAAATTCTCCCTGTGTTCCCGAACAGGCACCGGAATGTAGCGACTTAGAGAATTTTCACAGTAACTTAATTGCAATGTTAATGTATGCCCGCTTGTGACACTAATAAATAAACAAAGTGTGTTGACATTAACCAAACAGAAGATCAGGCACGTCCACAGGATGGAAGGCAGCTGCATGACGAAGAACCTTCACTTACACAGCACATCATATTCTGCTAATTTGCTCATAAAAGTCTATAAAAAGATGTTTTTTAATTTGAAATATAACTGAATTAAACATGCTACACAGATAGCCAAATCTGTTGGGATTCATTCATAAATTCATGAATACTCTTAGGAAGAACATACTATTCCATGTATGCAAAATCAGCTCTCAGCATTTTGAGAGCAACAAAGATTATTAATTTGAAAATTAACATACTTACTTTGCAAATATTCACCACAATTTCCTCTCAGTACTGACCTATGAGGGGGCTGGATTCAAGATGCCAATAGTACTCCAGTATCTCGCTTAAATGCATGGTGCTATAACGAATGAGCCTATTTAAATATTAACCTGGATTCTGCAGCAGTAATAATAACAAACTATCAGCATTTGCTGTATTACTCCTCGAAAACTCCATGTGCACAGTGACATGGAAATTCAGAAGTCGTTGTCAGTGTTATAGCGTACTGTTGAAGTCCCCTACTCTGAAGTCAATTAGAAAGCCTCAAACTGGCAAAACCCTTAGTGTCATGTAAAAACATTTGAAAAGATTGATACCTTGTAGAATGAAGTGTAATTGGGTTTTTAGCAGCATTCAAAGTTAATAATGACTGGTAAACATCCTCACTAGTCACAAAAAGCTAATTTTATATTTGTGGAATGTTAAATTTCTCCATGACAAAAATTCCACATTTCAAAAATATTTTTAAAATATTTTCAGCACATCAACTATCTTAATCCAATCAATTTACTTCCACTAGAAAAATATTTAAGTTAAAAGTTGAGATTCAATACTTTTAACTTCTTGTTTCTCTTGGTGAATATTGTTGCTTCACGACTAACTTGGGGTTTCCATTGGTGGAAGGATTGAGAACCAGAGGGTAATTTATGGTAATTGGCAAAAGCAATGGAGACAGGAGGAAAAACATTTTCATGCAGAGAGTAGTTGGGATCCGAAATGCACTGCCTGAGTGTGTGATAAAAGCAGGTTTAATCAAGGTAATAACAGGTAATTGGATTATTATCTGAAATAGAAGAATATGCAGAGCTACGGGGAAAAGGCAAGGGAATGGCAACAGGGGGATTGCTCCTTCAAAGAACCAACACAGGCATGACAAGCTGGGAACTATTGTGACTGTAACTTCAAAATCAAGCTGAAAGCAGAGCTAGATCTTTGTTGCATCAAATATTCATACACTCACATTTTCAGGTAAGGCCACTGCAAGATAATCTGGACCAAACTCTGGCTAATATTTTTTTACTTCCACTGAAGCATCAGTCAATTATAGTAATCCCAGCTGATGCTCTTAGCAGCATAAATCAATTCAAAGCAGTTTGGGACTCAAACCTAGCACCCCTGATCTATATGGCTCGATATTACACCAGGTAATCTTTCTACTCTCTAGGCCATTGAGAACAGAATAATTTAAACGCCTATGATCACAATTAGAGATAATAAAATGCACCCGTTATTTAGTTGGTTCCAAAATGATGCTTAAGTGAACAGTACTACCACTGACATTTAGCAGATTAAAATTTCCTGCACTCCCTTTCCATCCATCCATGTTTATTCATTGGAAGCTATTTTCTATTGCATATCCTCTTCCAATTCTAAAATCACAGGATATCTTGACAGCCTAGCTCAGGACTATCAGAAGCCACTGACAGTAAACAGGATCAACACCTTAAAGGATTTGGCACTCACTCCAAAAGGTCATAAGTTCAATGCTCAGCACCCTAAAGCTACTACGAGAACCAGCATTATGGAATTAAAGAATACATTTAATTTTGCAATGAACGGAGTTCAATCCCGTAACATTCTGAATGCATTTCACCACAGGCCATTTCAGTACAAGATAAATACTTAAATGTAAACAACTGGAAAATGATTTGACAAGGTTCTAATGAGAAATATGAACAAGGGCAGCACTGGCTCATCTCAAGTCCACAAAACTGAAGCACATTGAAAGTACAGAAAATCAGAGGTATCGATAGAATATAAAAGTAACAGGCAACTTTATACAAATGTCGAATGAATTTAGCATTAAATACTTGATCATTGGAATTACTGGAACACTGAACGTATTAATTTTAAAGCATCTATTCACATGTGAATACCTCTTGTGCTTCAAAATCTGCATGTACAGTAACAGCTAAACGCGGCAAACATAAGCCAAGGATAGAAATGCAGACTTTCATGATAGCTGTTTAAAATAAAATACATTTACCAACTGAAAAATAGGCACACATATGAGGATTTAAAATGCCTGATAGATAGACCAGTGTAATATTGTCAGAATATCTGATTTGCGGTGAATATCTAGTTCATGTTAATATTTTAGAGGTAATGTTTAGTTCTGGGAAGGTTAAAGTTCACCTATAGAAAATGGGATAAATGCAACTGAAGCAACTTGGAGTCTAATACACTTGAAAGGTTGGGGCTATGTTGACTTAAGAGATCAACAGGCAGTAAAGTCCAATATCAGCCAGTGGGCTTACTTAGCTGGAGACGTGATGTCTACATTGCTTGCAAAGAAGTGCAGCCCAAAGAAATGTCTTGCTTTGGAAGTTAGATCTAGGTTAGTTTAAAAGTGTTCAGTGAACCTTGAAAGGCTACATTGTTATAGAGATGCATGGAGCTTAAGAAAGTTTCAATTTATTTGAGGGTTCTTCAGCAGGAGAAGAGGTTGGATACTTAAGAGGTGTTACTATTTTCAGGCTCTTAGCTGTTAGGGCTCAGAGAAAAAGTCCTATGAGTCATTCAGTGCAGCTGAAAGTTGTAATTTGGACCTCATATGGTTTGCAGCATATAGAGAAATCCCTAAGAGCTGTTTGGTGCATTTATGGCTCAAGGAAAGTGCGGGGGAGTTTAGGACCGTGGCAGAAGGTCACTGCCTCCATGCCGGAGAATGTTACGGCTCAGAAGCCCTGGGAGCTATTTATAGCTCAGAGTGGCCGGGAGACTGGAGTTCAGAGAAACCCAGGGGGTGTCCCAGCTTAGTAAATTAACAGTTTGAGAGATTTAGAAGTGTGCTATTAATTAGAGGTGGGAGTACTGCTTTGCAAATCCTGTGGAATAAAGTTTCAAGAGATGCAACCGAACCATCAGGAGGTGAGCAGTTGTTGAGGCAGTCCAAGTCGAAGCAGCTTTTGGAGGGAATTCAGATGTAGATCTTCGAAAATAGAGAGTTGAAATCCCTCATCAGGGATTGAGATTGTGACTCTCAGTGGTCACTGACACCTGAATGGGTTGCTAAGAAATCCATAGGATCTGTCTCAGTCACATCTATCATGTAATGTGCAATGCGGTGTTAATTTACCTGTTAATTCTGAATGTTGTATGCCACAAATATAAATTATGAGATATTGTAGATTATTTTACTTTCTGACTTTGGAAAGTAAAGGTTATTTTATTTGATACTATGGAATTTTGTGTTTTTATTCTCCAAGTAGGTAATAGGGATTTCAAATTTTGTCTCCTTTAAACAAAAATTCACCAGTCCCTAACCAGATCATAACAGATTAATTGAACCACAACTTTTTTTCATTGAGATGTGAAAACTATTGTCCAGGCTGCAATTTTTAAAGTTGAAGATTTTGGAAAAAAATGACAGAAGAATGCAACACTTCTCCAGAAAACAGCCATACCACAAACCATTTACAAAACATTTTGACTTTATATATTAGATCAGATCTTTAAATGTTTCCCTTCATTAAGACAGTTACCAATTCCTAAAATATTGTTCTAATGTAATTTTCACAATCCAATCACTGATTACTTTAATTAAAATATTAGTTATTTCAGAAAATATATCAACTTTATATGGATGTTGAAACCCATGTATTACAGAATGACATTCTCAAAATGTTCTACATTCAACAGATATATAAAGCTGATGAACTAAAACATATACTTAATCATTTGGTGTCTATATAAAGCATCCACAATACAATGGATATCAAACAATGCATAGTTTAAACTAATTGACTTTCTTTATAAATTCTTGGGTTGTATTTAGTTTTATAGAGTCAGGTTTTGAACTTCAACATTGTTATTGCATAGTTGCAAACAGAATACTGCCAGTTAAAGCCACACATTTGAACCTCTTAAGAGTGGGGGAAGGGAAGAACTCGACTTGGACTTTTTCAAAGCATGGATTTACTTAAACAAGGAACCAGACAGATTTTTATTTGGTGAAGGAGTGAGAACACACACAAATTCCCAAGGATTTTGAAATCGACAAACAGCTTCCCTAACAGCCAAACAGTACTGGTTTCAGGGTTTACCAGGCACATCCAAATATTCCATCTAAACAGGCAAATAGAACAGAACCTCTCACAAATGTTCAGCTTGTTGGGTGGGTCGGACTGTGTTAAATAATCAATTACGTCCATCCATTGCACTCTATAAACTAGTATTGTACTAAAACATTGAACAAAATCATAGTGCAAATATTTTGAAACAAATTGGATTGGTGCCCAAAAAAACATACCTATTTGACACTCTGCAAGAGGAGGTTAAGCATGCAGACAGTGAATGCATTGTCTACTATTATAGTCAATGTATTTAATTTTGTAAAAGTACAGTGACCAGGGCTATATTTTAACATAAACACGTAGGAAACTAATTACCAAACTTCATCCATGCAAGTTGTGTGTAATTGCCACTTTCTTTGACAGACTATGGTGGGAGCAGTTGAGGCCACAGTACCTCCCCAAAAGTTAAAAAATACTCTGCAGACTAATGTCCAATGCCATACTAAGTGTGCTGCGATCAATTTGAAATAAGCATATTGTTAATGATATTGAAAAATTACAAATAAAATTCTGAAGTAATAGAGAAAAATAGAAAAGTTGAGCTATCCCATTTAATTTTCAATTAACGGGTCTTATTTTATATTGTGCTTTTATCACAATAAAACATCCCAAGCTGCTTCACAGAAGCATTATAAATTAAAACTGACACCAAACCACAGAAGCAGATATTATGAGATGACCAAATGTTTGTCAAAGAGATAAGTTTTAAAGAGTTTTTTAAAAGATGAAAGATGGAGAGGCAGAATGGCGTAATGAGGCACCGAGGGCATTCCAGCATTTCGGATTTAGGCAATTGAAGGCACAGCCACCTACAGTGGAGTGAATAAAACCTGGGATACTGCAGAAGCCAGAATTTATTATTTATTTGTCAGTTTGTAAGCTTACATTCACTCTGCAATGAAGTCACTGTGAAAATCCCCTCGTCGCCACACTCCGGCACCTGTTTGGGTACACTGAGGGAGAATTTAGCATGGCGAATTCATCTAATCTGCACATCTTTGGACTAGCACCCGGAGGAAATCCATGCAGATACGGGGAGAACATGCAAACTCCACACAGACAGTGACCCAAGCCGGGAATCGAACCCAGGACCCTGGTGTTGCCTAACCGCTGATGGCACAGTGGTACAATGAATTAGAAGGATGCACATATTTAATTATATTTGGAGACAATTATTCTTGGGCATGAGGACAAGCTATTAGGGGTTCAACAAAAACCATGAGTTTGTCAAACACAAAATCTGCTTCCTGCAATTGATGCACCAGAGATGTTTACTGATGAATAGTTTATTTTTTTTAAATAACTACAATGTATTGGTTATGTGATACAATGGAATGGCATTGGCTTCTTCTAATGTACTTCTGTCAGGCCACACATACATATCTGATAATTACTTCACTGTTAAATGTTCAAGACAACCTCTGTATAATATGGACTGTTCCATTATTAACCTGGCCATAAAATTAATCATTTGGATATCTATATTATACCGACATTGGCAGTGCTCCATCCTTCATGGGCTGGATCATGCTGAAGCACAGAATGCACAACGAGAAGATTTTTGGATTTTGGAAACACTAAATTTGCTGCCAGGTTATGCACTTGCACTATGCAATTAAAAAAAATTACAGCATATAACATTTCAGTCTACTTTGAATAACTACCCTGGATAACTGATTAATGTATATTAAAATATGACATTTCCATCATCGATTTTTGTAATGAATGTAATTCCTTTCTTTAACATTCAAGTTCCCTATTCCAATGGGTTCTAACTGTTCAGAGCCAGACCAAAAAACAGCAGTCCAGATAGCACATAGTTTCTTTCCAGAGGTATTGTTCAGTTTTTTTAGATATGCAAAATAACCATCCCAAGTTTTGAATGGAGCATTTATTTCATTGTCAACGAAGAAAACATTAAAAAGACAGGAACTTCTGATGAAAGGTCATCAACCCGAAACGTTACCTCTTCTTTTCCTGCAGATGATTCCATACCTGCCAAATATTTCCATTTTTAATGACAAGAATTTTTGTTTTAAATTTATTCCAGTGCTGTGAACCTGCCTTTAAGAAAGACTCTTAGTTGGTCCTCTCAACAAACTGTTTCTCCATTGTGTTGGAGGAAATCAGAAATGAAAACAGTTGGAGAATAGTGGACAAATGCATGGTTCGGGACTGGAAAAAGCAGACGCTTATGAAGCAAAAACAGAAAATACCAGAAACATTTCTAACACTTGCCATTTCTTCTCCAGAGATGGTGATTACCCTGTTGAAGGTTTTTCAGCATTCTCTGATTTTGTTTCAGACTTATAATTCTGTCACGGGGCCTTAACATAGCCATAGTAATGCATTTGAAATGAGGTACAAACATTTGCACATCAATTAACTGGCTGCACTGCTTTTTATGTAGCTTTTACAGACATGTAAATATTTTACTTGGGTTGTTTTTGAATTCAACAACCCAAGATATCTGTGCTCATCTAATTCTGGCCTCTTAAACGTTCCTAATTTTAATTGCTCCACCACTGATGACCGTGTTTTCAGTTGCCAAGCTCTGGAATTCCCTCCCAACACCACCCTTTCCTCTTCTGAGGCACTCCTTGAAACCTACTTTTATGACCAAGCTTTTGGACATCTAACTGAATATCTTTAAGTGGCTTGGTGTTATATTTACTTTAACAGTTCTCCTGTGAAGCCCTTGGAATATTTAATTGTATTAAAGGCAATTTATAAATACAAGTTGCTTTTGTACATTTCAGAAATGACTAACGACATGCACCGATTAAACATTTTTTGCTTGAAATTTGAACTGGTTACAAGTGAAACACTTGCATTAGTAACCATGGTTGCAAAAAAAGAGTTCTTCCTTTTCCACCAACATTGAGCTCAAGCAGGCTACAGTCACACAGCCAATTCAAAGAAACAAAAACTATTTTGTTCCTGGAGCCACAATAATACCAACAATCATGAAGCAATTTCCTGCAATGAGTACCTTGATCTGAAGTTGCATGTCTGGTTGTTCTATTGGCCAATACTCTCGAGAAATATCACTATTTGAATCATAGAATCCCTACATAGAATCCCTAAGGAGGCCATTTGACCCATCGAGTCTGCACCGACCACAATCCCACCCCGGCCCTATTCCCGTAATCTCACATATTTACCCCGTTAATCCCCTGACACTAGGGTCAATTTAGCATGACCAATCAAGCTACCCCGCACATCTTTGGACTGTGGGAGGAAACCGGAGCACCCGGAGGAAACCCATGCAGACACGGGGAAAATGTACAAACTCCACACAGTGACCCGAAGCCGGAATTGAACCTGGGTCCCTGGCACTGGGGCAGCAGCGGTAACCACCGTGCTGTCCGGGTTCATAAATTCCAAATGGCCTCCAATTACTCCAATAAAGAAAAAAAAACAGAATTACACCTGACTCTATTCAAAGAAGTTGCATTGTTTACCTTGCAACTGAAGTTGGTATAATATTTCTGGGACCAAATTATACCTGCCACAGATCTAGTCTCGCACTTGTTAACTTGAAGATTTTGGTCCACACTGAAAAGCCCAATGCAGTCATAGAGATTTTTATTATATAAAATTCTACATCACACAAGAGAACAAAGATGTGGAAGAACTATTCAGTGATATCAGAAAATAAGCAAAAGCTTTCCTAGCATAGAAGCATAATTTTTTTGTTTGAGGTATCATACAGTCTATTTTATCTGGCATCGGTCACAAAGACTAGATTTGTTAGATCCAGTTAAACTTCATACACAACGACTAAGACTTTGCCATCAGCTCAGAGTAGCCTGTTTAAGCTTCTAAACAAAGGGAAAATATTCTGTTTGCCAATATAGTGATGTTCAAGCAATAAACATCCTGGGAATGGCTGATTCCTAGAACAAAATAAAATGGCTAACTCTACAGTATTTCATACAATAGGCATAATAACTCCTATTGCATAATGTACACAATTGTAATTCATGAACAACTCAACACCAGTTTTATCCCACCTCACTTCCTGGGTCAGCTGAACTGCTCAGCCAACAATTCCTACTGAGGCAATCAACCTTTTGACCCTTAAATCTACATTTAACTCACTATACATAATGTTATTTGACAGCACAATTATACAACAAACATCAACAAGTTGGCACAGGAATATTACCGAAAATACAAGAGCATTATTGAAAAGTCTCTCTGTATTGGTAAGCAGCATGCATAACAAGAGTTCCACACTTGGGTTTGTTCAGCAATGAAGTGAGGAATTCTGTCAACATTTGATAAAATATGCAGTTAACATCTTAAAAGGGGCATATATCCAGGTACTTATTTTGTCTCCAAAACTCAATTACTTTGAATGGATTTTTTCACATTATAGATACCAAGCAAAAGGACCACGTGGAAAATTCTGATCTGAGTTCTGCCTAGGTCTAAATATTTCAGGGCAGTCTTTCACGCAGCTCAATCTAAAGGAGGATACATTGAAATTAATTTATGGTCATAAAATACTAATCAAATAAACCATCTTAAGTGGATAAACATTATCCAAGGCCAAAATTAATCCCAAGCATATACTTATTATATCCAATACAGTAGTCACTTCCTTCCCGCAACCCATTTTACTTTTGGGAAAAGAGGAAACAAACATTGATATCTACATAATTTAGTACTTACAATATAGCTGCAAGTATTGTGTCCCTGATACACTACACATACTCATGCCTCATCTCAAAAACAATAATTTTGTTTTGGTTTAACTGATCAAAATCCCCTATGCTGCCATAAGACTTTTTCCAACACTCAACAAGTAGCATGAAAGGAAATCAGGAATGCAAATAAGCTTGGATTTCCAAATATATTCTTATATGAAACACCACCACACAACAGATTTACTTTACATTATTCCTTTCCACTTCTTGCTGGATAGCATTAACAGACCAATCTCTTCAAATCTTCAATAAATCTATAAATTCAAATATTTCATCATTCTTATTATGCAACTATAAAATATTGTCCATCCTCTACACAAACAATTTATGTAATTAGATTAGACACTGATGTAAAATGCTCCCATTCCTCAGAAAACAAAAATTGAGGCACTTTCAAATTGTAAGTTGAGCATTATATTTTGAATTGCTTCAAATTTGGACCATCCCTTCATCTTACTGTTCTAATATTTACATTTACCACGTCCAAGATTTGTTTGTATATTTAAACATGTGCGTAGCTGAACACACAAATTTCGTGTTTTGATAATTTAAATGGCAGACAAGTTCCTGCACTTTGCCCAGATTTTCCAGTAACCTAGACCTCCGTTTGATACCATTGAGCCAGCGCCTTTTGTAAACAAATCTCACCTATATATGCTTTTACAACTGAAACATGTACAAGCTTTCTTTTTTTATAAGGCTAAATACACTACCGATTTAACATTGTCAAACAGACAGACGATGGTTTAATGAAAACAACAGGAAATTTCACCCTTCCCCCACCTGAAATAATACAAATTCGTTAAGAATCTCACTCCCTTGTACTTGTAAAACTGGCTGCTGGGCGGATGGATTGCGTGAGAAAAACCAAGGACAGTCATCATCAGCATGTCGTCACCTGACTCCACTCAGAATAGTGTAATAACAAAAAAAACCGTGAGATCAGATACTGAAGGCTACAAACCGGTTTTTCCTTGTTTACCAAATTAACTTCACTTTCCAATATATCAAAATCCAACAAGTATTAGTCGTTTATTTACAAACGGTGGCTTCATCATCAAACAAAAATAGCGAGCTGAGAGAAAAGGCACACACTCCAGCTTCCCACTCAGGCTTGCCTTTGTATCCCTGCACGTCCTTCGTCTGCTTGGCAATTAAACAACATTTGTGTTTTAACCTCTTTTTTAATATTGACGTGCAATGAAGTGACTCGCAAACGTTCAAAATCAACATTCCGCCGAAAATAAAACTTTAATTTAAATTTCGCCACTTAAAAGGCAGAGGGCAGTTTAAAAACACGAAATAAACAAGGAAAAGAAAGTCTTTTTAAAAGAGGTGAACTCGAACTGAAACCACATTTCCCGCTCCCCTCCCCCAAACGCACACGATCCGACTCCCGTCCTCCATCTTAGATCCGCACTTCGGTCGCCTTTTTTCACTTAAAAAATAGAACAAAAGTTCAAAAATACTGACCGCTCCTGCCCATTTTGGAACCGATTTTCACTTTCCGTTCGACTACGTGAGGAAATATCGAGTTTTAAAATTGATTAAATTAAAAATGGGAATAGTTAACACCGCGTCTTCACAGGACGAACAATCCTAAGCCGCCATCTGGTGGCATTTTCCACAATCGAATGGCGCAATGCAAATCCAGACAAAGATTGCCCTCTGGCGGCCACCATCCGCTGCCTGTGCTCTCCCGCGCGCGCGCGCGAGCGGGCTAGCGAGCGACCGTTGAAAAGATATCGCGGGCGCGCGCGCTGCTGGGTTGGGTTTGGGGGGGCGGCGCGATGCGCGCGCTGCTGGGTTGGGTTCGGGGAGGGAGGGCGGGGTGAGGAGGGGGGCGGCGGCGCGTATCGCGCCCGCGCATTCTTTCCCTCGCGCGCACGCAGTGCGATCACGAGGATGGGCGCGTCATGACGTTGAGCTCTGGAACCGTCTATAAAAGGAAGGATCGGCGGTCATTGGGGCGGCGCTGGTGATCCGGCTGCTTTTTTATAGGGGGGAAAAAAAAACAAACATGAAAGAAAGAGAGGCGAGGACATGGTAGGCGTTAGCTTATTTTGTGAAAGCTTGAAGACAACCGAGATTTATCTGTAGGAAGCGTGTCCTGTCGCTTTTCTCGTTGTTGGTTGTTTTAGATTGTTTTTAATCACGCAGCGCTAGGGAGCTGGCCATTTGTGGCTGAAGAGCCGCCGCCATGAGCCGCCGCCTCGGCGAGAGGAGGAAAGGGTGTGTAATGGCGGCAGCTGGGGAGGGATGGCAGTATTCGCTGCAAATTGCGAACATTCGTCTTCACAACGCACAACACAAAAACGCGTGTGAAATACAGAATTTGGAGGGAAAAAAACACGATTACCCTTTAATTTTTTCTCGCTCACTTCCACGGCAGTCCTTATGTACCTCCACTTAGAGTATAAGCGTCTTTCTGTCCATAGCCTACCCTCTGTGTGCAACAAAACAATTATGACCTGGTGAGTTATTCTTTTGAACGACAACACGAACAGGCCCTAAACAAAATCTGTTTGTTAGGGGTATTATAGTTAACAAAATATTTTGAAAGAGTGACACAACTAATGATGGAACTGTATTCATGAGAGAATAGTAATTCAACCATACTTCACTTAAATCTATCTATTTCTCAGGATATTTGAGACAAGTAATTCTCCCTTTTTGTAACTGAAAACACTCCACGTAGGACAGGTACCTAGTGCCTTTTCACGATCCTGGTAACATTGTGTAAGCAGTACCGTCTATGCCTTAATACTGGAATAGTGATCTGCCCTATTTTATTGACTTATTTGGAAATGTCTTCCCAATTAACAGATATTTGTGTAGCAAGCAACTGATGTGATGGCAGCTTTGGGGGTAGACATCTAAGTCTCCAAGTCCACAATCTCCTTTAAAATTGGTCAGTTTGCCCCTCACACTGAACTGGATGCTCATTCTGCCCCTCACTGTAGAATTTATATTTGATAAGGTAGCTATAAGCAGTATCATAGAACTCTAGGTGTATGACTTCTTTATCTATGCAAGATGGTAGACATATGCAGCCAGCAAGTTCATTTTGGATTGAGTGTCTGTCTTCACGTGGTGGACCTTTGATGGCTGGGGAGGCCATCCCTTGATACACAGGTCCTGCTGCAAGTGCTGCACATGAAACTGCCAGGAGTAGGGTTGTTTTCAGCATTGGCATCCATTGCTAAGCTGCTATAGAGGATACATGTAACATCTCAAGCAGCTATATTCTAGGAAATGGAAGGGTGGGAGGAACTCAGCAAAATTACTATTACCAGAGAAGTGGTACTGAGTACATTGTTGGAGCTGCAGGCTGATGTGCATCTGTGCCCTGATGAATTTTATCCAAGGGTTGAAAAGTGTCTAATAAAATAATGCATTGGTTTTAATTTTCTGAAGCGCTCAATTTGGGAATGGTCCCATTCGATTGGAAGATACCAAATGTAACTCTGTTCAAAAAGGGAGGGAGGCAGAAAGTGGAAACCTACAAGCCAGTTAGCCTTATGCCTGTTGCTGGGAAATGTTAGAAGCTATTGTTCAAGAAGTTGTAGCAGGACACTTGGGTAAGTTCAGGATAATTCGGCATATTCAACATGGTTTTGTGAAGGGGAAATCCTGTTTAGCCAGCTTATTGGAGTTTTTTGAGGAAGTAACCTGTGCTGTAAATAAAGGGGAACCAGTGGATGTACTGATATTTTCACAAGGCATTTGGTAAAGTGCCACATCAAAGGTAATTGTGGAAAATAAAAGCCTATGTTATAGAGGGTAACAAATTGACACGGATAGAAGATTAGCTGGCTCACAGGAGGGAAAATATGGTTTAAATAGATTTTTTTTTCAGGTTAGTAAAATGTAACAAGGGATAGTGGTCAGTGCTGGGACCTCAACTTGATATAAATGATTTGGATGAAGGGATTATTGCCAAATTTGCTGATGATACAAAGATAGGTAGAATCATAGAATCCCACAGTTCGGAAGCAGACCATTCAGCCCATTGGGTCTGCACCGAATCTCAAAGAGCATCTCACCCAGGTCCACATCCCCTGCCCTATCCCTGTAACCACAGTAAGAAGTCTCACAACACCAGGTTAAAGTCCAACAGGTTTATTTGGTAGCAAAAGCCACTAGCTTTCGGAGCGCTGCTCCTTCGTCAGATAGGTGGGAGTTCTGTTTACAAACACTGTCCCTGTAACTCCATGCATTTTCCATAGCTAATCCATCTAAGCTACACACCTTTGGACACTAGGACAATTTAGCATAGCCAATCCACCTAATCTGCATATTGGACTGTGGGAAGTAACTGGAGCAGCCAGAGGAAATCATTGCGGACACTGGGTAGGTAAATCATGAAGAGAACATTGAGACTACCAAAACACAGGTTAAGGTTTCTTATACTCTGTGACGCAAGGCATTAAGTACCACTTGATAGCTATTAAATTAAACTTCTGTGTCATAGCCGCTGCTGTTACGTTCTCATCGTTTTATTCTACTTGGATGATGGTATTTTTGAATTACTGAATGCAAGTGTTAGACTATGAAAAGAACACCACAAAATACAACATGCATACCTGGAAATAAAATGTTCTGAAAAGTTTGTTTGCAGTGACGTATTGGTGATTGGTAACTTTTTTGTTCCCGTATCTTTTCAACTTCTGTGCAAACACTTTTTCATTGTAGGACGCATGACAACATTTTGTCAGCCATTAGCTGGGCCAGAACACTACCCTTTTATCTCCAATGTGAGTCTGTATTGGAGATAATAAAAGGAAAGTATCCACTCCTTTGCATGTATGTGTTAAAGTAAAGTTTACTTATTAGTCACAAGTAAGGCTTACATTAACACTGGATTCTAACTGGATAGTTTTAGTTCAATCCCCATTGGAAGTCAGGCAAGAACAAAAACCTACTTGGATGTTGAAGACGTTTTGCTCCGGTTTTTAAAAAAAACTGTTTTTGGAAAGTGAAATATTCCCCAAGTGGATTATTTTATAAATGTAGTGCCCTGTCTCTCTCCACCCCCCCATCTGATTTTTTTCCCCTCCTACCAATGAGGATCTAGTTGGTATTCCCACAATACTGTAGTGAATGTCAGTCTTGATTATGTGCTGAAGTCTTGCGTGACCCTTGATCCCACAAACTTGTTTTAGAATCTGCCAAATGGCCATCAGCTGATAGTTATTAAAAGTGAATACGCTCATTGGGTTAAGAATTAAAGCACTGTTTGAATTGTTAGCAAAATTGAAGTCCATGGGATAAAGAAGACAGTGGTAGCAGTAACAAAGTTGGCTATGAAATAGAAATCCGTTGTATTAATGGCTGTTTTTGTGGACTGTAGGGAGATAGTGGTATGCTTTTTGCACTGAGCCATTAATAAAGCATGTGGCCTTCATGAATAAAGGCATAGAGTAATGAAGTGAGCAAGTCATGCTAAACCTATAGAACACTGGCTGGCCCCAATTGGAATATTGCCTGATTTGGGTATTGTTTTAGGGAGGGCATAGAAGAGGTAAAATGAAGAGAAACTGTTTTCAGTAGCTTAAATTGGCTGCTGACCAGAGGGCACAGTGGTTAGGATTTGGAATGCACAGGCTGAATGTGCTGGATATATATTCAATAGTATCCTTCAAAAAGACATACTTGGAGAAAAATTGCATGAGGGAGTGGGCAAAGTGAATTGCTATTTGAAGCAATCAAACATGCTTACATTTTTCATGTTTAAGGATTTCCTAGTGCAGCAAAGTCACTATGACAGAACAGTATGATGTAACTACATCTCCAGACTTAGCAATTCTAGTCAGGATGTAGAGGGGAATTGAGGTGGGTGGGGGGTGCAAATGCAACCTTAAATGATAGAGAATCAACTTTGTGCAGCTTGAATTTATTATAGAAATAGATTGTGTCATTGCCATTTTCTTTAAAAAAGGTCTCCAAATAGTCCCATTCCCCAACCCATATCCCAGAGCCCAACGATTCCTTTGAACTATTTATCCTTTTAATTAGAGTGCAGCCTTTAAAAAGCCAAATTTGGCTGAAGGTGGCAGCAGCAGGCTCGGGAGAAAACATTTGGATCACTAAGTTCACTTGCTGTCAAGGCAACTGCAAGAAATGGGTCTTATTTTTATCCATTGGTGGGCTTGGCACAAACAGATGGCCAAAAAAGGGACAAGAGCATAGTAATTGGGAAAAGCTCACAATTGTAGTGACAGTAATCTCCAAATCCTCCTCCAAAGGAAATACAAACTGCTGGGTCTGTGTGGGAGCAAACACCAACAAAGTGGCCAGTCATGTGGATAGAAGTAATTATCAAACCACATAAGGAAATATCAGAACGCTGGGCCACCTGCTTTGCCAGAGGTAGTTTATTGAGCACTCAAAGGACTATTGTGTTAGGGAGGAAATACCAGAACTTGGGGCCCAGGCAGCTGAAGGCATAGTAAGATCGGGTAGAAGAGACCAAAATTGGAGGAGCACAGAGGTCCAAGAGCATTATATGGCTGGAGAAAGTTGCAGAGATGGGGAGGAGGAATTTGAAGCATGAGAATTTTAAAAATGAGACATTTGGAAACTAGTGTAAGTCAGTGAGCACAGCGGGTGATGGGCAAACAGGACTGGTGCAAATTAGGATATGGATGGCAGAGTTCAGGATCAGGTCAGTTTTACAGAGTGCGCAAGGTGGGAAAGGAAAAGATTGGAAGTAAACCTTTCAGAGCTACGAATCATTTTTGTATTGGGAAAATTGAATGTCTATTTCAAGAATACTTGATGGTAGTTTTAAGTTCTGTAGTTTAAAGCATAACTAAACACTATTTTTGAAGTTAACTTAAGTGCTTTTGGTCTGTTGCAATAAACCTTAAAATATGAAATCTTGTGCTATCTATCCAGCTATTAAGTGGAAGTTTGAATTGCTTTTTTTAAAGTTAATGGTCTCCAGAAGGATCATAACTGCCTCCTTCATCCCAAGGAAGTTATGCATACCCTTTGTTTGCTTAAACCCTCCCTTCTCTCAGATCTATGGGAAGCAGAGATAGAGGGACTACTAGGTGGAAGATGAAGAGAAGGGACTTCTTCCTTGTCAGGGCAAGCAGGCTGGTGAGAAATCAAAGATCAACTCCCCTCAAGTCCTTGGATGAACATCCTGCCCACACTCTTTTACCAAAATCTTCATGATTTCCCCCTTCCCCTGTATCATTTCATTTCAGTCAGACACCAGAGCACATTCTCTTACCTGAAAGGAATGAGAGTGTTAATGAGATTGGCCTCCACTGGCGAGGTGCCATGAACAGAAGATTACCAATAGTTTCAGAACTCGCTTGAAATGTGCTTGAAGATCTGAAATCCATATGCAGCTAACATGCCTACAGTCTTCATTTGGCAAAATATTAGTGAAGTTTATGGTTGCAGCTAGCATCAGCAGCTTTCTCCCAGGGATCAAATCGCCCTGAAAGGAACATCACCTTGATCCCATGAGACTTTATAGCACAGGCTCAGTCAACCAGTTCTTACAATATTGACCTTTTAGGTTGCACTGAAAAACACTAGAACAAATGAAAGCAAATATAGAACTTCCATTCCCCAGGGGCTGTATCCAGTTGGTGCCCCCAAAGATACGCTGTGGGACCCTTGGAAGTCCGTCCACATGCAAGGAAGACACCGGAATTGCCCGGAAAGTTTTACCTTTTGATGGGTAATTACCTTACAATGGGAACCATCCGAAACTCTGAGTTAAGTTGGAGACTTTGGATTGTTCCAACTTTCTTAGCAAAATAGTTACCCAAAAAAAGTTAAAGGATTAAAACCAGTTCTAAATCCTTGGTAGTTAATAGTACTGACTTCCCCCAACCCCCCTTATGACACTCATGATCTCCAGACAACCCACTTACATACTTCTTTCTCCCTGGCTTCTCAAAGTGGCTGGGACCTTTAAACTTGCTCACTGCAACTAGTGTTATAAAAATAAGGCGTGGCTTCACTTTCACTGAGACTGCTACCCTGTACTGGAAAGACTTGGGAACTAGCTGCACTGCACAAGGTCCCAGTCAGAAGTCTGGGTGTGAAATCTGTAGCTCTCAATCTGGGTAAGAAAAAAGGAGCTGATTGGCAATCCAACTGAGATTGCCACTCCATTAAGTTTCTGCCATATTTGTCTGGCCTCTTAGGGGAAGCAATGTCAAACCAATAGTTTAGTTTGTACTCATTTGGTCACAATGAATGTTCCACAGAAGCTGGATCCAACTCCCCAGGTATATTCAAATACAGACATTTTTGAATGGTGAAGTTTTGCATGGCAACTGCAGAGGACATCAGCTGGAGCTGTAACTGAAACCTTTGACAAGGCCCTTCCCCACCTGACAAATGAAAACATGCCTTCTCATTCACAAGCCATCTTGAAGAACCCAGAGAGGGCTAAATTACAAAGGATGCATGCACCATGATGACTTTCAACAAATAACGGAAGATCTTTTGTGTAATGTGAAATCAATCTATACATTTAGGCAGTTGAGGAAGTTGCCTGCAGAACCTATTTGCCTCAGTCTCTCTCTTCCTCTGGTAGTAGCCTGAATATGAAAAAGAAATATTGCAACAATGTTGTTTTCAGTTAATATTCAAACTTGCAGCACTCTTCAGGCTCAAAGGCATTTAATTTCAATAAATGTCAGTTGAGCAAAGCTTTCCTGAAAAGCAATAATGGCTTCAATATTCAATTGATTCTTGTTACTTTGGTTACATAATACCACATGTAACAAATGGAACTTTCACCTTATAATTAGGCCTTGTTTATATTTTGTAACATATTCTAAGTGGTCAAACTAGCTACAATTCTTTATGTTTATCTTAAAGTTCATGTGCACAGTAGAAATTCTGAAAGGACTATAGGTGAGCAAGTTTAGAGGGAGGTTTTGAATATCAATTCTGAATTTGACCATATTTAAGTATAAAACTTACTATGATACTGTGCCAGTTATAGTTCAGTTGAAGTTCAGTTTTGAGTCAGATGATGTGAGTTCAAGCCCAACTCCAAGACTTAAGAACAAAATCTTGGTTGGTGAGGAATTACATTCCTTTTCATCCCTAGCAAAATCTTCTGCAGAATTCTCAAGTGGATTGATCATACCATTGATGACATTCGTCCAGAGCAAGCATGGTTCTTTAAGGGCAGAGGATGTTAAGACCAGATATTTGCTCTGCAAAACAACATAGAACAATGTCTCCTTTGGAATGTACCATTCTATATCAACTTTATAGACTTCAGGAAGACATTTGACAGTGTTCACTGTGAGTGCTTTGTGGATGATTCTCAGCCTATGGAATTCTGTTCAAGATTGCAATCTCATTGGGAAGTTCTATGAACACTGATACGTTGAGAGTTTTGAAATGGAGTCTGGCAGGGCTGCATTCCTGTCTCTCACTCTCGTCATCATCAACTGGATGATGTGTGAAACATCAGGTGTCCTGGGGAATTCAGTGGACCCTCTTTTTCACATTTGGAAGACCTCTACTTTGCTGATACTGCAGTCACCTCCAGGAAAAGTCTGACAGACTCAGCATGTCTGCAAAACAAACTGGTCTGTATATCAACAAGCAGAAAACACAAGGCATGAGCATCAACCCACCAGCAGCACCTCCAATTAACATTGATGGAGAAGAGCTACAGTTTGTTGAGGACTTCACGCCTCAGGAATCTGATCAGCTGTGCTAAGAAGGATATGCAGGCCTGTCCGAATAAAGCTAGAGGTATATCTAATAGACTTTGAGCCATCTAGAAGTCCAAACAATGTAGTCAGACTCTACATTAGTAATGTAAAGTCAGTCCCGCTGTATGGATCCGAATGCTGGAGGTAAATGAAGATGGAAATTTGCAAAGTCAATGCCTTGCTAATAGTTGCCTATGTGAGATCTGTAACATTCCAAATAGCACCAAGTAAGATGGCTTAGACACGTGCTAAGGATGTCCCAAGAGTGAATATTGACTCTTGCTCTTCGATGGACACCAGCCAGGAAATGTTGGGCAGGCTAAAAACAGAAGAACTGTGATGGTTAAACTGGAGGAGATGGGATAACATTGGGCGAAGCACAAGCCACAGCGCACTAGAGGGCCTGATGG
Source organism: Mustelus asterias (assembly GCF_964213995.1). Classification (NCBI taxonomy): domain Eukaryota; kingdom Metazoa; phylum Chordata; class Chondrichthyes; order Carcharhiniformes; family Triakidae; genus Mustelus; species Mustelus asterias. The sequence goes on along the minus strand of NC_135803.1, from coordinate 63,445,836 downwards.
AGGAACATTGTTGAGGCCTTATGTCCCACCCGTGACAAAGAGGATAATGTAAAAGAAAAGTAAAACTTGCTACAATTCTTTTATTTGTAAACATCTTAAAGCTCAAAACAAATGTATCATTATGCAAAGTAGAAATGCTGAAAGGACCATCCGTAAACAGATTTTTAATATAAATTCTGAATTTAACCATGTTTGTTTTAAGTTATTGTGATAACTGTGCCAACTGTAGTTCAGCTGAAGTTCAATTTTGAATCAGAAAATTGTGGATTCAAGCTCAAAGCTCTTGTCACATCCTCTTGGGGGGAAAAAAAGGCTGAGAGGTGGCTTCAAAAAGGTCTTTAAAATTATGGAAGATTGGACAAAAAATGTTTCCTTTTGTGTGGAAGATTTGGTGACTATCAAAAAAAGATAGTCACAAGAAATTCAATGGGGAATTCAGAAAAAACTTTGTCATCAAATGGGGGTAACGTACACCTGATTAGAAATTGCACCCAAGCAGAAACTCAATGTTATTAAAGGTGTCGAGCAATTCCACTGCTCTTGAAAATAATGCAATCCAAGAGGATAGACAGGGCCTTATTTAGCATCTCATCCAAACAAGAGCGCAGAAGTTACTGCACTGGAATATTACACATTTAATAATTCATTATGGCAGAGAGCTAATGTAATTCCTTTATGAGGGACATAATATGTCCAGCGAATTATAAACCAATCCGCTTCAGTTGCAGGAAAAATAATGGAATCCTGACTAAAGGAGAACATTTTTAAAAATCTAGGAATATGATGGAATGAATAATCAGCATAGGTTTATAAAGGGAAAATCTTGCTTGACCAACTTCATTGATTTTGTTTTTTAGTCCAAGATTTTTAAGATGCCAATGTTGTAGATTGGTTAGGGACACAGCTAGTTCTGGAGCACAAGTCTTCAGTACAATCACTGGGATGGTGTCAGTGCCTTCAACAATTTCTTGATATCATATGGCATGGATCAAATTGGCTGAAGATTAGTATCTGTAATGCTGGGGACATTGGAAGGAGGCTCTGATGGATTAAACACTCAGCACTTTGGCTGAGGATGGTTGAAAATTCTTCAGCCTTGTATTTTGCACGATTTCCCCATCACTGAAGATGGGGATATTTGTGAAGCCTCCTCCTCTTGTAGTTTAATTGTACACCCCAATTCATGGCTGGATGTGACAAGAGCTTTGATCTGATCTGTTGATTGTGGGATCGCTTAGCTCTATCATATGCTGCTTCTGCTGTTTGGCATGCAAGTCATCCTTCATTGTAGCTTCACCAGATTGACACCTTATTTTTCAGTGCTGCTCCTGGCATACTCTCCACTCTTCATTGAACCAGGATTGATCCTTTGGCTTGATGGTAACAGTAGAGTGAGGGCCTTGAGGTTACAGGCCATGGCTGAATACAATTGTTCTGCTCATATCAGAACTAACGAATGAAGGCAAGAAATATGATTTAATAATTGCACATAGTGAGCAAACTGCAAGTGCGGAATGCATAATTTAAACACATTTATGCAATTCACTAGAATCTTGCAGAAATGATTTTCTGTAAGAAAACAAGCAGAACTGTAATATTTCTATCTGAGTTGTCACGAAATAAAAGCTTTTGCTCTGGATGGATTTCATCCACATTTTTAAAAGAATCAATGGAAGTGATGCATTATTACATATTTAATAATTCATTATGGCAGAGAGCTAATGTAATTCCTTTAATAGGGACATAACATGTCCAGCGAATTATAAACCAATCAGCTTCAGTTGCAGGAAAAATAATGGAATCCTGACTAAAGGAGAAAAAAAAATCTAGGAATATGATGTAATAATCAGCATGGGTTTATAAAGGGAAAATCTTGCTTGATCAACCTCATTGATTTTTTTGAGCAGGGAGACCAGGTGGTGATAATACAGTAAATGTGGTTCATCTGGATTTTCAAAAGGTTATTTCCACCTGAGGTCTGGACCCCCACCCCCCCAAATGTTTGTTTCTTACAGCTAAGCCAAATTCTGTCTGTATGGAAATTAGCAGAAGGATAATTAAATCAAATGTAAGAAGAAATGCATATACGTCATTTAAATATTCTATTGTGTTGGTATCTTCAATATGTATAGGATTTCTGCACTTGACAGCCAATAAAATCCCCAGTGTTCATGCTGTAGATGAATAAATCCACAACTAACATGGCGATAAAGCACATGTCTCCAGATTCATGGACACTGCAAAAGGTTGTTATTTGCCATCTGTGTAAACACTCCCTACTGATGCAGAGCAAATAGTACATTCATTTTTTCTGACTTTATTGTCATTGTTCTAGATTCTACTGTATCATTGTATTTTAATCTACCTCTACTGTACAGACACTTCAAAGAAAATCATGAGGGTTTTAATCGATCGTTCTTATGCATAACTGAAATAAAAATGCATTGTTATAGTGACAGAACTTATCTAATAATAAAAGTTAATTTGAAGCCTACTGATTCTTCTGACAACATTTGGCTGCTGATTAGTTTCGACAGAAGGAGAAAGGCATCACTCAGAGAGTCAGCTGTCCAGTCAGTAATTAGTATTCTAACACCCCGACCCCATATTCTGCCAAATATAATCTGCAATAGAGCATCATTAGGTAAAAAATGCTGCATACCCCAGAATGATCCTCTGTTTTTATTTTTTTTGCAGCGTTGGTACAGTTTCTCGCATGTGAAAATTAACAACAAGGAGGTTGAATCAAACTCCCAATGTATTTACTCCTGTTTTATCAAATAATAGCACACATACCTTTTTCCTCTATAGAAAACATTGCATTGCTAACTAACTTCTATAGATATCCAGTTTGAATTGAAGTACTCTGCCCATATGCAGCAATATTCAGGTTTGAGCTGATAAGTGATAAGTAACATTCAAACCACACAAATACCAGACAATGACCATCTCTAACAAGAAAGAATCCAATTATTTCCCTTTGACATTCAATTGTATTGCTATCTACACTCTGCACTCTCTCCTTTCCTTCTCTATGATCAGTATACTTTGTCTATATAGCATGCAAGAAACAATACTTAAATCAAATCAAAATCACTGAGAACTCCACTATCAACATTCTGGGGGGGTTTTCATTGACCAGGACTGGACTAGCTATTTAAATACTATG